>NC_045794.1:38423882-38706065 GCF_009873245.2 Balaenoptera musculus
CGGCCTCCGGCTCTACTTCCCAAATCCATCCTGTTATCCGAGCTGAAGTGCTCCATGCGAACATCTCATCGCCTTCTTTGGGGGAAACTTGCCCACTCGCAGCATCCCAGTCTTCCTCTTATTGTTCTGCTGTTTGTGTTCTTTCCATCTCAAGACAAGAAAAATATTCTGCTTAAGGGTCTGTATCCAGACCTAGGATAAAAAGATTCCTTTTTCCCACCTTACCTTCAAATCCAACAAGTTAACGAGCAATGTTTTGTCTCCGTGTTTTGTCAGTATAGGGTAGTGATTAAGTATTGTGGTTCTGGACTCAAGCTGATCTAAGTTTAAATCTCAGTCCTGCCATTTAACAACTGCATGACCTTGAGCTAGTTATTTAACCACTTGAATCCCCACCTTCTTCCTTTATATAATCGGGATCTTTTTTTTTTTTTTATTCCAGGTACTTTTGTCGTAAACGTCTTTGCCATAGACATCTTTACCACAAGCATTTTGGCCGTAAACATTTTCATAGCATAACTAATTGGCCGTAAGGCAATTTAAAAGATAAAATAACTGGTTGGCAGTTTGGCTTGACAGTTTGGTTTCGACTCCTTGGCATTGACACAGTACTCTCATTTTTATATTACATAAATCTTAGCTTTCATAATGGTCTATACAGTGACGAGTAGATGTGGCAGTCTTAAAGTAGTAGATGACAACAACTGTGGACATATATCGACTTGATGGAAAATACAGTGATAAAACTTACTGAAAGTGTGAAATAAGAGAGTATAAAGCCAGGTTGCACACTATACTAGAGAAAGATAACATATCACTTTGCAAATTCTTCAATGATTTGAAGGCACAGAGTTGAACCCACATTTCCCATAGAACTTTGGAACGTCTATCAACGGACATGTAACCATATGCCAAGAACAACCAGCAGTATAGAGGCTCTCACAAGGCAACATAAAGCTCAGTTACAAATATGTATCCTAGGATTTGGAAACTGATATGTCTCTTAATGAATAAAGAAATTTTATGGAAAAAGAAAAAGCACAATGCTGAATGAGGAGACCAATCAACAAGCAAAAAAAAAAAAAATGCATAAAATACTATAAACAAATGACTTGGAAGCCACGTGCTTTGGTACAACCCACGAAATAAAATCAGTTATTTGTGCAGTAGTGCCATGATTATGCACACATTTTAAATCTATTCAAATATTTTGTATTCCATGACAGTCTTTTTAATTTTGTTATTCATTTTTCATGTTTTATTATGTCCTTTTTAATGTCTCTCTTTTTTTTTGTTGTTATTTTACTTTTTATGGCAAAATTGCCTGATGGTCATTTAGTTATGCAGCGAAAATGTTTGTGGTGAAAATGCTTGTGGCAAAGATGCTTACTGTGAAAATACCGGACACGCTATTTTTTCCTACTTCACTGAGGTATCATGAGCATTAAGTTAAATAAAGCACTAAGCAAGTTGTCTGAGGTGTAGTGAGCACTCAATAAATGTCGGATATTGTTCCTTTGTTTTTTGTCTTAATATTATCGATTTGCTTTGGAAGCTGAGTTCTTCCTTGTGGTGAAATTATTTCTTGTTAACTTTCCTAGACTCTAAAATAGTCCTTTCTCCAACTTACTTACCCTCCTACTGTCACTTCCCCTCCTTTGGCATCAAAATGAGACTCCAGGAAGTTAAACTAAAATCTCCCCAGGCAGATGGGAAGCCTGTCCATGTCCTTATAAGCTCTTGAGCAGCCAGAACAATCTATACGATTTCTCAGTAATTCCTTACAGTACCACATTCTTCTGCTTGTCTTGAGTTTCTTCCTGATATCTGATTTCAATTCCTTTTACTGGACTCACGCTCATTCATTCTTCAATGAGGATAGGGAATAACTGGCTTTTATCCTTAACTCTATGATAATAGCTGAAAACTCTCCATTCCCCTTCTTATCCACACAGAAGAATCTTAATTGGCTTGTCCCTTCCTTCTCTCTGTCATTCATACTCATTTCAAAACTTTTTAGGCTATAATATCAATAAAAAAGCCAACATTCAAGAAACATCGGCATTCAATAAAATGGACAACCTGGAAGAAATGGACAGATTCTTAGAAATGCACAAACTGCCGAGACTGAACCAGGAAGAAATAGAAAATATGAACAGACCAATCACAAGCACTGAAATTGAAACTGTGATTAAAAACCTTCCAACAAACAAAAGCCCAGGACAAGATGGCTTCACAGGTGAATTCTATCAAACATTTAGAGAAGAGCTAACACCTATCCTTCTCAAACTCTTCCAAAATATTACAGAGGGAGGAACACTCCCAAACTCATTCTACGAGGCCACCATCACCCTGATACCAAAACCAGACAAAGATGTCACAAAGAAAGAAAACTACAGGCCAATATCACTGATGAACATAGATGCAAAAATCCTCAACAAAATACTAGCAAACAGAATCCAACAGCACATTAAAAGGATCATACACCATGATCAAGTGGGGTTTATCCCAGGAATGCAAGGATTCTTCAATATACGCAAATCAATCAATGTGATACACCATATTAACAAACTGAAGGAGAAAAACCATATGATCATCTCAATAGATGCAGAGAAAGCTTTCGACAAAATTCAACATCCATTTATGATAAAAGCCCTGCAGAAAGTAGGCATAGAGGGAACTTTCCTCAACATAATAAAGGCCATATATGACAAACCCACAGCCAACATTGTCCTCAATGGTGAAAAACTGAAACCATTTCCACTAAGATCAGGAACAAGACAAGGTTGCCCACTCTCACCACTATTATTCAACATAGTTTTGGAAGTGTTAGCCACAGCAATCAGAGAAGAGAAAGAAATAAAAGGAATCCAAATCGGAAAAGAAGAAGTAAAGCTGTCACTATTTGCAGATGACATGATACTATCCATAGAGAATCCTAAAGATGCTACCAGAAAACTCCTAGAGCTAATCAATGAATTTGGTAAAGTAGCAGGATACAAAATTAATGCACAGAAATCTCTTGCATTTCTATACACTAATGATGAAAAATCTGAAAGTGAAATTAAGAAAACACTCCCATTTACCATTGCAACAAAAAGAATAAAATATCTAGGAATAAACCTACCTAAGGAGACAAAAGACCTGTATGCAGAAAATTATAAGACACTGATGAAAGAAATTAAAGATGATACAAATAGATGGAGAGATATACCATGTTCCTGGATTGGAAGAATCAACATTGTGAAAATGACTCTACTACCCAAAGCAATCTACAGATTCAATGCAATCCCTATCAAACTACCACTGGCATTTTTCACAGAACTAGAACAAAAAATTTCACAATTTGTATGGAAACACAAAAGACCCCGAATAGCCAAAGCAATCTTGAGAACGAAAAATGGAGCTGGGGGAATCAGGCTCCCTGACTTCAGACTATATTACAAAGCTACAGTAATCAAGACAGTTTGGTACTGGCACAAAAACAGAAATATAGATCAATGGAACAGGATAGAAAGCCCAGAGATAAACCCACACACATATGGTCACCTTATCTTTGATAAAGGAGGCAAGCATATACAGTGGAGAAAAGACAGCCTCTTCAATAAGTGGTGCTGGGAAAATTGGACAGATACATGTAAAAGTATGAAATTAGAACACTCCCTGACACCATGCACAAAAATAAACTCAAAATGGATTAAAGATCTAAGTGTAAGGCCAGACACTATAAAACTCTTAGAGGAAAACATAGGCAGAACACTCTATGACATACATCACAGCAAGATTCTTTTTGACCCAGCTCCCAGAGAAATGGAAATAAGAACACAAATAAACAAATGGGACCTAATGAAACTTAAAAGCTTTTGCACAGCAAAGGAAACCATAAACGAGACCAAAAGACAACCATCAGAATGGGAGAAAATATTTGCAAATGAAGCAACTGACAAAGGAATAATCTCCAAGATTTACAAGCAGCTCATGCAGCTCAATAACAAAAAAACGAACAACCCAATCCAAAAATGGGCAGAAGACCTAAATAGACATTTCTCCAAAGAAGATATACAGATTGTCCACAGACACATGAAAGAATGCTCAACATCATTAATCATTAGAGAAATGCAAATCAAAACTACAATGAGATATCATCTCACACCAATCACAATAGCCATCATCAAAAAATCTACAAACAATAAATGCTGGAGAGGGTGTGGAGGAAAGGGAACCCTCTTGCACTGTTGGTGGGAATGTAAATTGATACAGCCACTATGGAGAACAGTATGGAGGTTCCTTAAAAAATTACAAATAGAACTACCATATGATCCAGCAATCCCACTACTGGGCATATACCCTGAGAAAACCATAGTTCAAAAAGAGTCATGTACCAAAATGTTCATTGCAGCTCTATTTACAATAGCCAGGACATGGAAGCAACCTAAATGTCCATCGACAGATGAATGGATAAAGAAGATGTGGCACATATATACAATGGAATATTACTCAGCCATAAAAAGAAATGAAATGGAGGTATTTGTAATGAGGTGGATGGAGTTAGAGTCTGTCATACAGAGTGAGGTAAGTCAGAAAGAGAAAAACAAATACAGTATGCTAACACATATATACGGAATCTAAGGAAAAAAAAAAAAAAAGGCCATGAAGAACCTAGTGGCAAGACGGGAATAAAGACACAGACCTACTAGAGAATGGACTTGAGGATATGGGGAGGGGGTGGGGTGAGATGTGACAGGGTAAGAGAGTGTCATGGATATATATACACTACCAAATGTAAAATAGATAGCTAGTGGGAAGCAGCCGCATAGCACAGGGAGATCAGCTCGGTGATTTGTGACCACCTAGAGGGGTGGGATGGGGAGGGTGGGAGGGAGGGAGATGCAAGAGGGAAGAGATATGGGAACATATTGTATGTGTATAACTGATTCACTTTGTTATAAAGCAGAAGCTAACACACCATTGTAAGACAATTATACTTCAATAAAGATGTTTAAAAAAAAAAAAAAAGAAACATCGGCAGTAAAACATTTAAAACTTACAAAAGCAATAATTTACATAAATAACCTTTCATAAGCTTTTAAAATAATCTTTGACAACTGAGGCATGTTTTATCATTCAAACAAAAATCAAATGAAGAGAGAAAAGAAAATACTCTCCAATCTGCTCGCTGAAGTCTGCAACTCTACGTTAGAGCTTTATTCTGTCAGAATAAATCCCTGTTAGAATGCAGAGTCCTCCAAAAAGATGCAAACATTCTGAGAGAGATAATGCCTTAGACCTGGGTTTTGCAACCTATAATCCACAGCATACTAGTTCTATGGGATGTTAACAGATATGTTTATACCAGGAAAAAAAAGTTCCGTGATCCAATACGGTTGGAAAATGCTGGGTGAATAGCTCACTGTAGATGACGAGGTTGTGAATCATCTGGCCCCTTCCTACCTCTCAGATCTCACCTGGTACCACTCTTCTTCTCTCTGGTCTAGGGCACCTGTCTTCCAGCTTTCAGACCCAAACGTGCAAAAGCTCACTCCAGCCTCAGCACCTTTGCGTTTGCTAGTCCCTCTGCCAGGGATGCTCTTCCCAGCTCTTCACATAGCTGGCTTCTTCTGATTATTCATTCAGATCTTGGTTCAAATGTCACATTTGACCATGCCATTAACATTCTTCATAACAATCTTTAACACTATCTGAAATTACAAATTTTACTTGTGTATTATCTGCTCCACCAATTAAAATGAGAAACCATATCTATCCTATTCATAACTATAGCTCTAGTGCCTAGAAAAATATGTGACACACTGTGGAAACTCAATAAATATTTGAATGAATGAAGGAACCAACATTAAATAGGTTTTTTGAACACAAGACTTCTCAGGGCCTTTCATGCATGAATCTGTATTGGAACTCTTCAAGCAGGAGACGTAGTATTCAGGCTTTTCCAAACCGAAGTGTTCCCTGGAGCATTGAGTGGAAAAATTTTTTATTGCTTATACTTTTGGAGATACTGCTTTAGGTTTTTTTTTTTTTTTAAGAGATTGCAAGTTCTAGAAGGAGGAAATTTTTGGGGGGGTGCTGCGTTGGGTCTTCGTTGCCACGTGGGCTTTCTTTAGTTGCGGCGAGAGGGGGCTACACTTCGTTGCAGTGCATGGGCTTCTCTTGTTGCAGAGCACGGGCTCTAGGCACGCGGGCTTCAGTAGTTGTGGCTCACGGGCTTTAGAGCGCAGGCTCAGTAGTTGTGGCGCACAGGCTTAGTTGCTCCGCGGCAGGTGGGATTTTCCCGGACCAGGGCTCGAACCAGTGTCCCCTGCATTGGCAGGTGGATTCTTAACCACTGCGCCACCAGGGAAGCCCTGCTTTAGGTTTTATGAATGACTTTATACCTAAATGATTTTTAGATTGTCTGAAAGCTAGTTTAGAGGGTTACAGAGTCAAGATGATCCATGAAGCTATAAATAGAGAAAAGATGTATAGATAATGGGAGTGGGGATGAAAAAGATCTCTGAAGTAGTAGATGGAGACCTTTGCCCAAGGTTGGCCCCCAACATCTAGATCATTAGATCTCTCTTGGGATATGTCTTTGAATTAAGAACTTGCTCAGCCCAGTTGTACCTAGCGCTGGCCTCACTTGCTTCTACTGAAGCTTTATTTATAAACAGAAAGGTTGCCACCCTGAATAAAAACAAAGTTACACACACACACACACACACACACACACAAACACACAACTTCAATAAATGCTCCAAATTATATCCTATCAGGTAAATTAGAATGTAACTAGCAAGGATGTTATTTTGTAACTAACAAGGATCCTTGTGCCTACAACATTATGGCTATTAATTATTTGAATGTCTCAGTCATTGCTTTCTTGCTGCATCCATGAAGGGCTGAAGTCAAGGCAGTTGGGAAAGTACCAGGGAGATGGTTTTGTCCACATTCTATCTTCTGGAGAGAAAATATTGAAACGTCCTTGAAAATGTCTTTCTGAACTTCTTGACTGCTTTCATCTGGGTAGCAGACAGATGAACTCGGAGATGAGAAGGGCATGGTGGTGGGGAGGAGGAGAGGAAGCTGTTATCTGGGGAATTAAAATAACACGGTTCATCGTCATCATGGATGAACTATAAACGGGTTCAATACTTTAATTTGCTTGGAAAATGGTTTTGTTAACCGCTTCTAAATTGGCTTAATAGTTCAGAGAAGAGAAAATGATCTTTATGGAAATCAGGCCCCAGTTAAACTGTGTACTAGCTGCAGAAGTATTATTATTGAGCTTAAAATGCAGGTACTATAAAATTTTTTCTCTGGAAGGAGTTATAAGTAACCGTTAACGGCGACAACATTTGGAGAGAGGTTCCTCTCCGAACTTAGGGTCTGAAACTTAGGTTGGGTGAGGGATGTGTAGAGGGAGATTTTTACTTTTTCTCTAATCTTTCTGCTCAGTTTGTGTGTTTACTATATATGTGCATCACACCTATTAGTTTTTTAAAGTGTCAATGCATCAAAAGAATGCGTTTCCCTAATCGGGTTACCTCTCTCCATTTTGGTACCTGGGGCTGGGGTAGGGAGAACAGGAAACTGGAAACATGTGAGAAGAATCAGAAAAGGCCAACTTAGAAGCCCTGCAGGAGGAGCTGGGGCCCTGACTTTGTCCTTTGTGGCCTGACCTCTTGATCCCGGCCCTTTGAGAGAGGGAATGACCACTGGGCTTACACAATTTAGGACGAATTTCTTGAATTGGTTCTTTTAATGAATAGACTATGCACTTTGCTGGGAAACAAAGGTATGAAACATTAATTCTTGACCCCTTGGTGTAGTAAATGAGTGCTGAGTCTGAAACTTCCAAATCAAGTTTGAGGAAGAAGGAGAAGGAAGAGAAAGAGGAAAAGTAGGAACAGGAACAGGAGGAGGAGGAGGGGGAAACTTTTTTTTAAAAAATGAAGTGGTCCTAGTATCCTCAATATCTTTATAGAGATATAATCCTTCAGATTAGGTGACTTTTCAGGTGCTAGCCATTATGTCCCTCATAGCCTCTACCTCTGCCTTCCTGCCTTCCTTCCTTCCTTCCTTCCTTCCTCTCTCCTTCCCTCCCTCCCTCCCTCTCTCCCTCTCTCCCTCTCTTCCTTCCTTCCTTCTCACCTGTATTTTAATAAATGTTTATTGAGCTCCTACTAAGTGGGAGGCATTGGTGCAACAGAAGATACGAAGATGAGTAAGACGTGGTTCCTATTCTCAAACTGCTCATTAATATTGAATACAATGAGATAAGAGGTTGAATGGAGGGCCAGTGATGTGCTAGGAGAGCAGTTAATTCTGAGTGAATTAACCAGGAAGGCTTTACACTGGTGGTAGCATTTGAACTAAGGACCGAAAGTGTGGTGAGCAGAATTTTAAGACGGATGGTGTTACGCCTATGATTATATGGCAAAAGGGAAACTGTCCATATGGGCCTAATCTAATCACACGAGCCCTTTAAAGCAAAGGATTTTTATCTAGCTGGTGTCAGAAGAGTAATGCAGAGAGATCTGAAGCATGAGGAGGGCTCAACATGCCATTGCTGCTTTGCAGATGGAGAAACCACAGGGGAAAGGATGAGGATGGATTAAAGGAGCCAAAAGAGACTCCGGGCTGACAGCCAGCCAGGACACCAGGACCTCAGTCCTTCAGCCACGAGGTAATGAATTCTCCCAAAAGCCTGAATGAACCTGAAAGCAGATTCTTCCCCAGAGCCTCCCGATCTGAGCCCACCCTGGCCAACACTTTGATTTTGGCCTTGTGAGACTTTCAGTAGAGACCTCAGTGGAGCCTGCCTGGACTCCTGACCTATAGAACAGTGAGATCATAAATGGGTGTTGTTTTAAGCCATTACCTATGTGATACTCATTACACAGCAATAAAAATCTCACAGAGAAGCATTTTCTATTCGGAGGGAAAAGCATGAGGGCTCAGAGACTTAGGGGGAGAACAAGTAGCTTGGAAACGTGGGGTGCCTGAGTGCACAGGCAGTAGCCTGGAAGTCTACAAAGCTGAGTTTGAGTCAGACCAGGAAAGTCATTGAATGTCATGCATGTCGAGGAGTTTGGGCTTTATCTTGAGCACCACGTTCTACCTTCCCTTCCCTCCTAGCAGCTCCATCATCTGCCCAACATGGAAATACTTCTCTTATTTGACTAGTGTCTGGGATGTCCATACCGTTTTTTAATGCATCTGTCTTTCTTTTCTCTTCTTTCCTTTCCTGTTTAATATCCACCTGCATCATTCCTGCTCTTCACTCTGGCACTGTTTCCCTTCAGGTAGGAAGATGCCCAGGAGTCCTACCTGATGATGGCCAGAAGGGGACATAGCTGCATGGCCATAGCCTTGACAATGTCCACCAGTGTCCACCACCAGGCCCCTTTGAAGGGACTGGCTGATGGTGAGAGGGAGTAGAATCTTCTCCAAATGGAAGGAACAGAGTGGATCAGAGCCTGGGCGTCTCATATAGGAAGTAATGGAAGAATTATGGGCAGGGAGGCTCTGCGACTGACCCAAGGATCCTATTAGCCAGAGAAGTGCTGTCTGTTTAGGAAATGGAAGAGGTGAGATGTGTCCATCAGGGTCCCAGCTGGAAATATAATTTTCCCCAGAGGGCTCAAATGAAGAGACTTTAAAGAAAGGTCATTGACAGATGTGTGGGCAAGGTTAAGGGAACAAAAATGGAGTATAGGAGTGACAGGAAATCATTACCACCTCAACCTCAATGGTCCAAGGGATAAGAAAAAAGTAACCAGTGCCCAGTGAGAGCTGGAGCCATGGAGAATGGGCCGCCTGGATGAAACAGTAGTCATGGAGGCATGGAACTATTGCCAAAGAATTAGTTTTGAAGCAAGGAGGAGCAGGGAGAAGTACCTAATCTCTCTCTCCTCCCTCTGACCCCCTGATAGGGTCCCCCTAGCTGGACCCTATCAGAAGCCAGTCAGCAAGGGAGCCCAGGAAGATGTGGTCCAAAGGTGTCATCCTCCTGGGGCACAGAACAGGGCAGAGAAAGGTGGTCAATGGATCTGGGAGAGAGGTGGAAATGAAGAACAGAAAATCATCAACACGTCAGGGAAGCAAGAGGCTCATTGGCCTTGCCATGATACTAACTTTGCCATGACCTGGGTCACGTATGGGCTCAACATCACTGCTTTTAACCCTTGGACCCTCGCTATGGCTATACTCTTGCTGGTGGGATCCAGAGGAGGGATGACCTGAAAGGGGAAAGACCCCGTGACAGCCAAGCCCACATGTTGGCCCTCCAGTTCAAGGACCCTCTATGAATGCAGTCACCTCCCATATGAGGAGAGGGTTTGGGAGAGTGAACACAGGGGTATCATATGTCATTGTGGGAGCTTCTAGCCCAAGGACATTAGGGGCTTCCCAGAGATTGCAGCCTGAACTATTTAGGGTCTACATACTCAGAGTGGTGGGAAACCATGCTCAGAGTTGTGGGCTGGACTGACCATTTGTGCCAGGGCTGTAAAGCTGTGTTTTGGAGGGAGAGGGGCAGCAAAGAGATGGCACAGGGGAAGGATGTGGTTAAGTCCTTCTTTAAGAGCACAGCTTGTTATCTTTTGGGTCAAGAAAATTATAGGGGATTGATAAATTTACTAGAACAGCAAGAATCACACTGTTTTATTTTTTTCAGCTTTAAATAAGGACATTCTTCTCCTAAAATATCCTCCTTGGGCTTAGAATGATCCTAGGAAGGTTTCTGACCATCCAGAGACTTTAAAATTAATTCTGATGAAGAGCCACAGTCAGTACTATCAGGACAGATGGAGCCCTTAAGTGACCCAAATCTCACTACACGCACTCCAGGCTGCCTTGTCCAGTTTGGACAACCCCCTGCTCCCTCTCAGCATTTGGCTCAGAAAGGCTAAGTATTATCTCGCACTTCTAGCCTAATCCCACAGCTGAGCCAGCCCCCAACAAGCTTCAGGGCAAGCTTCTCCAGCCCTGTGGGACTTTAAGGACCAGGTCCGCGATTGAAAACAAAGATAAGGCAGACTGAAGCGCCACACGAAGGGCCAGGGAAGGCGTGAGGCCCAAGAGAGGACTCACCTTTTGGCTGAGTCCAGTCTCCCCTCCCTCCAGATGACTCTGTGTGACCTGGCCCCCTGGCTGTGGGTCTGGACACCGGGCCCTCTCCCTCAACCTCAAGCAGCTGGTCAGGGCAATTGTTCCCAGGAACATGGCCTGTTTACTCTACCCCGTGGCCCAAATTCCCTCTTGAGCCCAGAGAAAGTCCCCACAGCAGAGGTCTGGACCCAAACTTGCACAATCCGGCCCTCTTCCCTGGGTCCCCAGACACAGAGGACAGGCCAAGATGGGGTTGGGAGGCCTGGGTCAGCGTGGCCGGTGGGGAGAGTGGAAGCTGAGCCCAAGACCAAGCTGCCCCACGGTATTTGCCGCCTGCCTGAGACCACAAGCGAGACGCATTCGGAGGCGTCACAGCCCCTGCCGTCCAGGCCCCCCATGGCTCCCCAGGGACTCCCGGAGCCCATGAGCTTGGCATGAAGCCTTCAGCCAGACTTTGGACCCATTAAGTGCAGGCTGGAAAGATGGGTGGGGGGACTGGGGCTGGGCGGAGTTGGCAACCACCATCAGATCCTCCCTGGTTTGATGTCCAAAGGCAAACTAAGGGCCAGATGTGATTTAGAGTTTATTAGCTTATAGTGAAGCAAGAGAAAACCACTGTAAGCAAGCGATCCAAAGTTGGGGATCTCTGGGTACCATCAGTACCTCCAGCCTCACTCTGACCCCTGACTCCAGGCCCCAAGGCGCCCAGGGCTGAGCTCCAGGTGCAGGGGGGCTCTCCCTGTTAACAAGCCAGCTCTCGATTTCCTAGACTTGCTTTGTTAGGTTCCGGTCCCCAGCAAACACACACACACACACACACACACACACGCACGCACACACCACACACACACACACACACGCACACACACCACACACACACACACACACACACACACCCTAGCCCAATTACACACCTCACCTGCCATGGCGGTAATCAGTAATCTGGCCAATTACTTTAACTGCATGTTGCAGGGAGGAAGGGACCCACCCATACACCTGCCACTGAGATACTTTCTTCCAGAGCTGTTTTCCTCCTCCGAGTGGGGCTGACACCTGGGTGCCCTCCAGGAACTCCGTGTCCCCTCCGCTCCCGCTCCCGACGACTCCTCTCCCCATCCCCACCACAGGAATCAGTGCCCAAGGCAAGTCAAGGCGGGCGGAGAGCACTTCCAAGATCCTTCAGACAAACCTTGAGTCTGTCTCAGCCGAGCAAGTAGGCGACACAGGGGCCTGCACAGAGTCCGTGGAAAGATTTGGGTTTGTGCTGAGCTGCCTGAGACACATACCCTATGCCGTGGGCTGCTGCCCCCAGCCCTGTGTTCTTGCTACCCTGCTCCTGGGCCCAGAGTGCCATCCTTATCTAGATCTGTCCATCCAAGTCAGTCTTGACCAGCTGATGCCAGATGGCTTGGTGATATCTGGGTATGCTTGGGGACGACCCAAGAGAGAAAATGTCCCCATTCCTGGGGTAGATGAGAGGGCCCAGGAGCTTGCTGGGGACCAGCACAGGTGGAAGCTTTGATCTCTCAGCTTAATCAGAAGAATATGTTGTAAAGATGTGTCCACCCACAAGGTTGCTCCCTTTTATCCCATCCTTGAGTACTGAAAACTCAGATGATTGGCCATAGGACATTGTTTAGGACTTGTATCATTTTGGGTCATTGATTGGTGTGAAAATACATTTTTAATGGGGTTGCTTGGTCCCTAACATAGGTTATAGTTTCTGAGAACCCTCTTGTTACCAAGAAAACCTGACCCCTTCCATTGTTTCCTCCCAGCAGGAAGGCTTTCAAGCAATGGAACTCACCTCCTGCCCCCGCCCCCAGTAGGGTCTCTGATGAGCTGGTCTTCAGATCCTGCCAGTTCAGTGAAGGTTAGATGGTAGCCGTGACCCTGATGATACTTATAAAGTCCCCTTCAATACACCCACCCCCCAGGATCTGCCACCCGTGTCTCCCTGGGTCCCTGCGAGTCACCTGGCAACTGATCAGTCCCTAAGAGAGCCCCCATTCTGGGCAGAAGGTAGTGTGGGTTGTGAACGTTTAGGTGTTCTTTTGCTCACAGGTCTCTTGGGGCCTCCTTTGACTTGCCCACATCGCGTCCCACAGATTCCTGATGTGCTGCACGCACTTCAGGGCCCTTGCCTCCTACATTGCAGGGTTTCCCCAGACCACAGACACTCATGCAGCCTTCACAGTTTCCAGCCCCTAAGCCTCTAGGGTGAGACTTTCAGAAACAACATCACCTCCCCCCACTCAAGCTCAGCTTGAGGTCTGACCTCAGGTTGGGTGGGGAGAGAGCCTGGACACCCCAAGCCCAACCCTATTGAGGGACCCACAACTGAGTAAACATGAGTGCTTCTTATGTCTCCCGCACCAACACCATTTGGTCAGTAGATCAGTGTCCCTACCTGTACTTCCCCTCCCCAAACAAAATTATCTGTTTTGCTGACTTCAAAGAAATGCAGAGACATTCCTGACAATGGCACTCATCAGAGCAAAATTCTCCTTAGCCAGTCTACACTGTAGTCAGCAGAGGAATCTGAAGGTGTGTGTGTGTGTGTACACGCACGTGCGCCCCGTGCATGCAAGGAGGGAGGTCTGTGAAGGGACCTATGAGATAGGAGAAACTACAGTGACACTGTGGGGAGGGGAGGACAGAGGAAATCCAGGTGGACAGAGCCTGGGAGAGCAGAGGGTTTGGCTCAGACTTGTAGATGCCAGTGGGGCTCACTGTGCAGAACTGCGTCAGCCCATTCGTGCATCCCTCGTATGTGCTGAAGGAAATGGACCACCAAGGTAGAATGCCCTCCTGTGGGTTGTGGGAGCCAAGCAGTGGGGACAGAGGTACACAGACAGATCCAGGGCTTATAGATGCAGGCGGCAGTGAAAATGACTGCACCTTAAATGGATGATAAAGATAAAGTGAGTACAGGATAAGGTAACTCCCAGGGCTAGGGCTCAGGAGAATTGTGAGAGAATAATTCACATTCATTTTCCTGGGAATAGCCACGCCATCCTCAATTCCTCTGGATACCTCCTGTTTAAAACCCAGGGATACAAAAAAGTAAATGTGTATAATGCTAATAGATATAATGTATCTGCTAAAGGACAGACACTCTCAGATTGGATTTTTATGAGTCAATCTATATTTTGTTCATAATTCATAATAACACAAAAATGTTGAAAGTGAAATGATAGAAAAAGTTGATATAGCAATATTAATATCAGCAATAATAATATTAATAATTATTATCAAAGAGACTTTAAAGCGAGAAAAAAATACAAGCATTGTAGGGATAAAGAGAATCATTACTCAAAGATATTATACCAGGAAGATATAGTAATAACTGAACCTGCATGCATTTAGCAATATAGTCTTGAAATACATGAAACAAAAATTGACAGAATTACAAGGAGAAATGAACAAATCCACAATTAGAGTGGGTGATTTCCATTTAGCTTTTGCAGAAACTCAAAGCTTAAGAAGTAAAAAAATTGAATAAGAACATAAATAGTAAATTGTTACAATACAACTTATTATTGTCTTGATCCGAAGGCCATGTGTAAAATCTTGTACCCCGAAACTGGAGAATACACATTCTTTTCAAGAACACATGACAAAATATTCACAAAAGTAGACCATAAACCAAGTCTCAAAAAAAGACCAAAAACATTTTTTTACATGTTCTGTGACCACGATGAAGTAAAACAAAACTTCGATTTCAAAAATACAAACAAAATTTTTATTTGGCAAACTTCAAATGCTCTCAGAAATAATTTATAGGCCAAGAAAAATAATTACAGCTATGAAAATTATAACTAAGTAATGAAAACAATACACCTCAAAATTTGTGGATGCAGTGAAAACACTCTATTGGAAAATGTATAGTTTAAAATATACTGATAATAAAAAAAGACTGAATGTTAATCAGTTACATATTCAATTTTAAAAATCGAGAGAATATTCAAAGAAAGTAGAAACATAAAAATAAAAGCAAAATTAAGAAATCCAGAGACAAACAATAATGGACATACTCAAAAGCTGGTTTCTGAGAAGATTACCGAACTTGACAGACTTAAAGAAAATAAAATAGCAAGATTCATTTAGGAAGAAAAAAGAAAAAAAAAAAAAAAGAGGTGGCAGAAACAGCCTTAATGGCAACTAGAGGCAGTGTAGATACGACAAAAGCCTGAAAGAATAGCACGTCCTTAGGGGAGACAGCTCTCCCTCCCCTTTCCAGCTGGCTATGCAGTGCCCATGTCTTATTTATCTTTGTATCTTCAAAGGCTGCAGCCTGGTACGAAATAGATATTCAGTGAGCTTGTTATATAAAATCAAATCCTATTCTTGAGCTGGCAGTCCGTGGTCCCAGTATTGGAGCAAGCAGAGTCCATGGACAGAGTTCTCAACAACTATCCGATGTCACTATTTGTTCTTGCTGTTAAATAAAGCACCAAAGTTTAGAAACCCCATACTTGAAAAATAATAATAATCAGAGTAAATTAAAGTTATCCTTATAATAATATTCTTCTTCCTTACTTGGATGAGACTGGTCTGAATAAGAGTGAAAAGGGTAGAGTTATAGCTGGGGTGGGGATGCGGGGGGTTGGTATTCATCACCCAGGGCACTTGGAGGAGATTTTGTCCCACACGTGACCACCGACTAACAAGGCTGTCGAGGGGGGAAGCAGGTTGGAAACCCCTGGTTCATCATGACGTCGGTGTCAAAGCTTCTACGTGGTGAAGAAACCTGGACCTGCCAGGTTTTCACATCTGTCTATGAAATCAAAGGAGTTGGTCTCGGCTTTCACAAACACCCATGCAGGTCAGGATCAAGATCAAGAACACCGCAAGGCTGGAATGTTTCTGGCTGAAAATGGAACACTGCAAGGCAGACAGATGCAGAACACCGAAGTCTAGGATTTCAGAGGTAGTAGAGAGGGCTCCTGACCCCTTCCAAAGATGCCCTTTGCAGGCACTGAGGCCTGAACCGTTCCCTTGTGGTTCTAACCGCATCTTGGCTTTGTCCTCTAAGGAGAGGTCACCCTAAGTGTTATCAGCCATTGCTAACCCTGAATTCGAGAATCAGATGCTTTCCCAACGTGAGGATTTGATGGGGTGTGTTGGGTGGAGTGAGCTGAAGGCATGAGGACATGAGGGCACTGGCTGCCTGAGGGAAAAACAGGGAGTTAAAACCACATAGTGCAGAGTTCTGCCTGGGCCAGCCCTGAGCACGTAGCGAGCTAAAGGGAGAGTTCACAAGAGGGGGCGCGGGGAGGAGGGGTGGAAGAATGTGTTCCGGATGCCCCAGCACAGCTGGAAGCCATGTGGCCTCTCTGGGTCATGGGCCAGGAGAACAAGCAGAACGGCAATCGGGGGGCAGAGGGAGAAACACAGAGCGTCTGGCTCTGCGAATAACAGCTTCCAGGGAAAAGGCTTCACGTGAGCGCGCTGTGGAACCGACGCGAGGATGCAGGGACGCTCGCTGCTATCACCCCATCGGTCCACCCGCCATGTCAGCAGCACTCGGAATTCTTTGAAGGTAAAGCTGTGCAACCCCAAAACAATAATAACAAACATTTGTAAGACACTTTACGACGTAGAGAGGGCGTTCAAAAATATGTTATCTCCTATGAGCCTCACAACAAGCCCTGGGAGTACGTATTTAAGACTGTTTTTATTTTGCAAAAGAGCAAACTGAGGCTCAGCAAAGATAAGAAGCTAGGGACAGACCTGGGACTTCTCACGCCAGACCCAGGAGGTTTAATGCCTTTGCTTCTCAAAGTGTGGTCCTTGGACCAGCAGCATAGGGCTACCCCGGGAGCTTATTAGAAATAAGAAATTTCAAACCCAGACTTAGTGAATCAGAATTAGCATTTTAACAAGATCCTTAGGTGATTCACATTTTAATACTCACATTAAAATTTGAGGCCTACTATGTCTACCATATCAGACCATTCTCATAAACACCTGATGACCCCCATGAGTTCTATGTTCTTGGGGAGCCTCAGTATTTTAGAGCTGGAAGGAACTTCTCAAAAGCACCTACACCTACTCCATCATGGTACAGTTGGTGACACTGACAAATTTCCAAAACAAGTCCCTAGCAAAACTAAGGTGAAAATGCAAATCTCTCTTTTGACTCAAAAGGCTTCCATTATACCTTCCCTCTTCCTATTTCTTTAAGAATTTTCCTATTTGGTGCTTCTTATTTGGGGTTCTGTTATAAAAGCAGGCTTCCCTTGCCAATTATGTGCAATTTAGGCTAACAGTAAATGTCATTTCATTTTCTGACACACATTAATAGAGAATGAAAACAATAACAAGAACAGAAGCAGTCATGGCCTTTTCTTTGTTTAGCGTGTCCTACTTTTTCAGTGTTTTATACCCATGGTTTAGTCACATGCTAGGCAGCTGTAGAAAACCAGCCCGCTATGAAAGATTGGTTCTGGACCAATCTGGGACAATCATCGAGTTGGTTACAAATATAAATTAGATGTAATAACATGTGGAGAGATCTACTTAATAATAATGTGTGAGAGATATCTATGTATCTATAAGGATACAGGCCACACTAAAACTGTGTCTGTCCAGCACAAGTGCAGGGCTTTGGCAATTTTCTGGTTAATTTGCTAAGTCAAGAAGGCCAAACCAGATCATTCAGGCCAGTAGTAGCTTTTTGAACCTAAATATTCTGGTTTGGCTGTCTTCATTTATAAAGTTAACCTGATACTTACCAAATCACTGCCTCATTCACGCTCTATCAAGGGGAAAGAAATTCTTATGTGAGTGTGAACACACACGTTTTAATATGTGTGTTTACATGGAACTCGGCTTGGGTCATTTGTTCTTTGAGATGAGATATCAACTCAAACATTCATCCCACAGATGGTGGGAAATCCAGGGTCCCTCCCAATATCTCTAGGAATGTTTGGGATGGGAAGGGGGCTGGCCTAATGTCCCCCCACCTCACCCTGGCCACCCCAGTCACTTCTGGCTCTAAGTTCATGCTTCTGTGGGATTTTCTCTTTTATATCTTGTCTCCTGTGGACATTTCCACTCTCCACCTGCATGGATTCAAACATCTAATTCAGTCCATTTTCCTTGATTTCTCCCAAACATCACTCGCCAAAGTCAGTGGATGCAGCCAACTTTCCCTGTGGATGTGGAAGGAGCAGAGAGGCTGTTCTTTGCCACACAATAGAATAGCTCCTAATGTTGATTACTAGAACTTTGTCCTTAAAAGTCTTCCAGCTGTTCCCTTCCCCCACATTCCTGCCATGGGGAATTGTCTTCTACTTGGGCTCAAGCCTCCTACCATGTTGTGGCTCCTTCCTCATCCAAGTGCCTTCTAAGCTAAACAGCCCTCACCCACAAATTCCTATGTTGATTATCTCTTTGTCTCAGTCCAAGCCTATCCCATTTGAGGACTGCCTTCCAGGACTCAAATGGCCCATCATGATGTTTGTTCAACAAAGGGCCCAAGGATGAATTCTCCCACAGGTGTCAGTGACAGTGGGCCCTTTCCCGACACACCAACGCCTCCTGTTATAGGATAGATAGATGGATGGCATCCAGGTGCTAGTGTATGTGTGTGAATGTATGTGCAAGCTTGGCTGAGAGAATGTGTATGCGCAAGTGTGCGTATGTGTGACTATGTGTGTGTTTGCACATGTGGGAAGCAGCCCTAGGAATCAGACCAAATGTGACTAGGAAAATGTGTAAAGTGTGTCTCTAGACTCATTCATTAGGTGTTGGACCCGATGCTGGGAAATCCTACGTGTCAGCCCCCTGAGGACTCAAGGAGGGGATTCCCCACACCCAAGCTACATTTCCTTGAAAATTATTAATTAATTGGGAAGCAACATAGAGACGCAAAGGAAAATAGATAGAGCCATGGGGAATTGGAAAGACAGAAAAAGAATTAGCTGAAACAAGTTCATCTTGGTTCTCAGAGACCTGGACTACATATAGTAACTTGCCACAAATGCCAGTGGGAGGGACAAAACTGGGAAGAAGTTTCTACTCCTTAGGCGTGGAAGACCCTGGGAAGGGTGAACAAGATAGGCTGTGCAACCTTTCCTTCCCAGGTATCTCTGATGCCACAGGAGCCTGGCCTTCCTGGAGGGAAGAGGAGGGCAAGGATGCCCTCTTGGAGCCCAACCTGATCTGAAAAGCTATGAGATCTGGGGTTTCCAAGCAAAGGAATGTGAGCTTGCCTGTAGCCCCAGAGTTGGAAGGATCAGAGACCCTTGGGATGGGAGGGGGTCAGGGTGGCACAAGCATTTCACCAGCCCCTTCTCCATTCTGCTTGTATTCCCCAGGCCTTGGAAGCCTCTGGGGGACTGAGGTCACTACACAATATGTTTAATGTCACTGGGAGAGGCTGGTGAGACCAGGACACCCCTGAACATGTGCTGATGCCCCGTTCCATCCTGCGTCCAGGCGGATCCCCCGGGCCTGGGTGTAAAGAGGCCGCTGGAAGTTTGTGCTCTGCCCTTTTTTGCAAGCAGCATTGTCCCGGGGAGTCCTCCCCTCCCTTCCTCCAGCCCCACAGACTGACCTGGCTCTGACAGCTGAGACCTGGGAGGGCTAGTGTGGACAGGACAGTGCGGAAAGCCTTTCTGAGGAGATGACACTCAGGCCAACCTAAAGGATGAGAATGGGGCTAGCTCCTGGGGGGGAGGGGAGCAGGTGGCCGGCGAGTGGAAGTTCTAGGCCCTGAGGCAGGAAAAGAACTTTGGCCATTAGGAACTGAAAGAGCTGAGTGCCTGGCCGGTAAGGAGGGCAGAAGATGAAGCTACGAATATGGGAAAAGTCCAGAATCACTCAGGGCCTGCCTGATAGGCCACAGTAACGTTCTGAACACACACACACACACACACACACACAAACACGGGCATGCTGAAGGGAAAGGCTTGTGGGGAAAGTCTGCTATGGTCTGAATGATGATTCTTAATGCTTCAAGGAGATTGAAATGGAGGAGCCTCAACTTGGAAGCAGGGAGACCAGTCATGAGGCCACCATAGATTCCAGGTAAGGAGAGGAGGGCAATTTAGAAAAAACTGGGGAGGTTGTGACAATTGAGAGAAGTGGTGGGATTAGAAGTACACTTTGGAGTCAGAGTTTGCTGGACCTGATGATATAATGGATGTGGAAGGTGAGGAGGAATCCAGGACCACAGTCTTTAGCAACTAGGAAGGTGGAGGTGATATAGGCAAGCCTGGTGGGGAGGCAGCAGTGAGAATCAAAGAGTTCTTGTCGCGACAGGTTAATTTCAAAACGTCCGGAGACCTCAAGTAGAAACGCCACGTGGGACCTGCCTCTGGAAGTCGGACCTCAAAGAGGAGGAAGGGGCCAGTCAGAAATGTGGGCTTGCCACCATGTGTGTGGTGTCTACAGCCATGGAGGCATGGAGAGAAGAGCCCAAGACCAAGTCCAAGGGCACTGGCACTAGCATCTCTTTGAAGCCACCAGCGAGGCAGGAAGAAAACCAGGAGAGCACCATGTGGGGAAGCCTGGAGAAGGGAGGGCTTCAGGGTGGGGTCAGCTGAGTTAAAGCTGCGGAGAGAGGGCACACCTGAGGCGAGAGTTTGGTGAATTTAATATGAATGGTGGTGGGGCAGAAGCTAGGCTGGGGTGGAGTGAAGCAGGGATGGCCGGGGAGGAAGTAGAAGCAGCGAGTGTCGTGCACACCCTCCCCCTGCCCCTGGGGCTGTGTGGGAGGGGTGTGGGTGTGGTAGAGGGATTTTTAGAAGACCCGTCCCTGTACGGATGGGAACGTTCCAGGAGGAAGCCGGAGAGAGAAGGTGTGAAGGGGAAGGGGGTTGGTCCTCCCTCAGATGTCCCTGCCTCTTCCAATGCAGATGAGGAATCCCCTGCCCTTGGACCCGGACCCGGACCCCGGGCCTCGGCCCCTCCCGGGGACTGGATGCAGAGGAAATGCCAGGGCCTGGGTGAAGGAAGCCAGGAGGGGAGGGCCTGCCTTGCTCTGGAAATAGAAAACCCGACGCTGGTAACTGAGTAACTCCTGGAGATGGGGCAAAGGCCCTGGCAGAGTCTGAAGGAGCAAAAATAATCTGTGCCGCTTGGGCGGTGAGGCAGATCGGATGTGGGGGGCGGAGAGGCCTGGTCTGCGGTCCCTCATCCCCCGGCACCCCTCCCTGGCCTGCAGGGGCGAGCGCCGCTCTTCTGTCTTGCTCTGGCCCGGCCGGGAGCGACGGATGGTTCCCGGCGGACAGAGCGTCCTCGAGTGAAGCCCGCGGACCAGTGCCGAGGCCGGCGAGCTCAGTCCCCTCTTGCCGCACGCACAGCACCGCCTGCTCTGGACCCCAGATGAGGACACCACCCAGACAGACAGACAGAGCAGGGCAGAGCCCCAACTGCCTGTGGTCAGGGAGGGGTGGAGTCCCACCCCGCTTCAGGAAGCGGGCCTTGACTGCCTCAGCCTCCCTCAGCTCTCCCTCGCCCGAGGTCCCAAAGCTTATGCACACGTTCCTCCCCCCACCCCTACCCACGCAGCGCATTCTAGGTTCCTCAGAGGGGATGCCGAGCTAACAGCATCTATGAATTGATTGGGTGGGAGGTTGGTTTGGGGTCCTTCTCCCTTTTTGTTTCAGCACCACTGTCCTCCCTCGCCTTGGGGCAAAGGCGCCCCAGTGTCTCTGCTTCACCTCCCGCTCCCCAGGCTTATACCTCTAAGATCGCAGGAAGCAAGAGACACATCTTCTCAACCAGCAGATGGTGCCGGAAGATGGGGCTGAGGCCATGGGGTTGAGGCTCTGCCCTGGGTCCAGCCCCACGCCTGCCCCTCCTCCCCACGGCATGCCATCCCCGAGGAAAGCAGGGCTTTGAGGGACGGAAGGTGCCAGGCTCCAGAGGGTTGGGGGGGGGGGGGTTGGGCCCCTCTCTCCCGAGGAGGAAAGGAAGGTGAGAATCACTGACCTGAGAAGTTTCCATGAACTCTGGCCATGTGGGAGAAGCGGGGGGAGAGGCCCAGAGGAGCTGGGCAAGGCGCAGGGGAGGGAAGTAACTCCCCTAGTGGTTTCCTTACCGTAAACTTCTAACTGGATCCCGCAGTATAAACAGACACACCGGACCTGCCCGAGGAATGAGCACGGCTGGGAGCCACATACCACCAGGACATTAGAGAAGTAGAGGTGTTGGCAGCAAGGGACCCGGTACCTGGACCCCCGGGGGACCGGCCCTGGGCGAGGGGAGACAGTTGACCCAGGAAGGACCCAGAGGCCGTGCCCATTCTCACTCCTCCTGCCTCCTGGCACAGGAGCGCCCTCTGTGTGTAGGCAAACTATGAGCGTGGGTAAGAGAGAGAAGGGGCCGTGCTTGGTCCTTGGACGCACCAGGCTCTGAACCCCCAGCTGCTGACTCAGCCACCTCCCACTCCCCTCCCAGCACCTCCCTCCCAAGCTGATGGGAACAAAGAGGCTGCAAGTTTCCAGTTGTAAAAGTCGGGAGGAGAGATCAAGAACGGAGATCAAGGCTTCGGATTTTCCATGACACTTGTGCAGGGGCGGGGGCCCCCGTGCCTGCCTGGCACAGTGCCCATCACCCGTGCCCTCTGGGAAGCAGGAAGCTGCCATCTGGGCCTGGGGCAGTGCCAGCCTCACCATCAGCACGGCGCCCTCTTCTGGGGCTGCCTTGGCAGGAGGTGAGCTCACTGCCGTCGCGGTGTCCGTGCAGTCTCCTGAACTCTGGGTCCCCCGAACCCAGTTCCTCCCAGCTCTCTCAGATCAGACAGTCTCGGAGGCCAGAAGCTCACCCAGCAGCTCCCCCAGACCTGCAGCACTGGGCAGAGGTCAAGCGTCCGGAGAGAGAAGGGGGAGGGGACAAATGACAGAGGGTAGGAGGTGTGGGCTTCGGGCGGGGGAGGGCGTTGAGGGGAATCCATCTGCAGGAGGTCAAAGGGCAGCTGGGCCTGGCCTCCCCCCACAGTGAGGCCAGTCTCCGTGTCCTCCACCCCCCGTTGTACCCGACTATCTCAGCTTCTGGGGCATCTGGGACACGGAGGGGTCCACCCAGTTAAAACACAGGACGGTACATCTATTTAATGCAGTACCCTTCAACTTTTTAAAAAAGTCGAGTAAATCCATGCATCCTGACAGAAAGGATGACCAAAGCATAGTAAGTGGAAAAACAATAAGAAGATTCTGATACAATTTTCTTAAAAATACTTAAACCTCAAACCACTGCATTTGGATATGCGTATCTAAATAACTACATATTTTAATGTGCTTAGAAAGAAGGATAAATGTGCTAATGTATGCCTGGGGTCATTTGGATTAGAATTAGAGTAAAGGAGAGACTTTTGTATTAGAATTTTTTATACTAAGCATGTATAATTTTGAAATGCAAAGGAAAAAGATGAGGGTGGGGGAGATGATTCAGAGCAGTCCAAGTGTGTAGATAGAGCTGGGCACACACACAGACATGCCAGGTGCAGGCACGCACACACGCACACACACACACACATAAGCACGTGCTCACACCAAGCACATCTGGCCCACCAAGGAAGGCACACCTGGTAAATCTGGCAAAAACGTGGGTGCACACCTGGCTCAGGCACATTCCCACAGTGCTGGGTTCCCTTGACATGTGTCTGGCAGGGCCCGAAGCTCTCTCTAGGCATCGATCCCATCCCAGATCAGCCCCTAGCTCCTCTCGCTTCCCCAATCTCCAAATGCTCTCCCCTGGGCCTCCATCATTTCCTGCCAGGTACTCACACAGCAGGACCCTGGGCAGTCAGGAGAGTCAACAGATGCAGGAGGGGAGCCTGTGGCCTGGCCATGAATATGGCCTCCCCCTTCTCTGGGGCACTGGGGCACCCATCTCCAAAACCGGGGTTGTTCCAGGGTTTCTTTTGGATTCTGGTTTGACTAAGAAACCGCCTGGGCATCAGCCAGTCCGAATATGACCCTGGTTCTGCCGCTTACTTGTTGGGTGACCTTGGGCTAGTTGTTAAAACCTTCTGAGCCTCAGTTTCCTCATCTGTAAAATGGGAATAATAAGGTTATTGTGAAACTCAAAGATGATAATATCTAAGAGACCAAATGCTTTGGAAGACAAACAAGGAAATGACGATCACAGATGTCAGGATCCTGGTTCCCTCCAGGGCAAAGGGATAGGGCTGTGATCAGGGAAGGACACAGAGACCACTGAGGTGCTGGCAGTATTCCAATTTTTGACCTGGGCTATGGAAACATGGATGTTTAATTTAAAATTATTTATTAAACTGTAAATATATTTAACATATGTATGTTATGTTTTATAATAAGAAAAAATGCTTTGGAAAGTTTCATGTTCAGCATAAATGTAAAATAATATTAACAAGCACAAATTCCCATTCTCATACCCTCTGAGAAGCCTCCGGGACTCTGAATTTCGCCATGGTCAGGGTTAGCTGGGTGGCAAGGATCAGCTAATAAGCAGGAATTTCAGTTATAAATCTAGACCAGTGTTGTCTTCCTTGCTAGAGGAGGCCTCGAGGGCAGAGGTGCCTGAGGGGCGTGGATCCTATGGGGGAGGCCTTGAAGAAAGCGGTCAATTCTGCCCTCCCTCGTGGCTCCTCCCTGCCGCAAAGTGCTGAGAACCACAGGCACATCTGCCCACCCAGGCTTCCTGGCTGGCATAATCCTTGCCCTTGCAAAGCTCCCTGAACCCCAGACAACCTCCTTTCTGTACTGGCCACCACCCCATATTCCTCAACAGGACGGCCCCTTCCTTGGTCCTCAGGCCCAGCACTTTCCTGCTCCACTGGCGTCCTACCTTGTGCCCGGAAGGTCTGCCCCCTACTTCCCAGCTTTCCCCGGCCCCATTGCTGGCTCCCCTAGATGGGGAGAACTCTCTACCACCCACAGCATCCTGGGGCTCCAGAGCCCAGTCTGCACAATGGCATGCCCCCCATACTGGCTCTGACTCCAGTGGACGGAGCCGTCAGGAGACCTGGCATGGAGGGCAGGGCCCGCCCCCCCAGGCCAGAGACCCCATGCTGGGCCCCAGCACCCAACAGCCTTCAGGGCTGATCCCACCCTGCCATCAGAGGCCACAGGAATTTCCATGGCAGGGAAGTTCAGCTCTCTACCCCCGCATGTGACTTGCTCCCTGTCTCTTTCTGACTCGGCTTCTGTTCGACTCTGTGATTTAGTCTGTCTCCCATCCCTGCTTTTCTATGGGCCTCTGTCTCCACAATCCTCCCCAGCCAGCACAGGGGCAGCAGGAACCTTCCATCTGCATGTGGGGCAGCCCGTGGGCTTCTGGTCCTGGCCATCAGCCTGAGCTGCTCCCTGCTCGTCTCCCACCTGGGAAGTAACGGAGGTGAAGACTTCAGAAAAGAGCCTGAGGGCCTCAGTGGCAGAGCTGAGCTGAAAGGGAAGAGGAAGCTGATGAAACTGGGGTGCAGGAAGATGGAACTTCTGTTGTTAGGGGAATGAAGGGCAACGCGGGGGTGGGGCGGGGGAAGGGCTGTCTGAGGTCTTGCACAATAAGAGCTAAGAAGGGAGCTGAGTTCTGGAGTAACAAAGAGTCTTGAGTGATGTAATCTGGGATAGGTTCTGACATTAAGGTTTTTTTCAGGGTCTAACCTCAAGCCTGACTGCTGCAGAACTAGCTCTTTCCCATCTGTTTTTTCTTGCATCCTCAGAATCCGTGCCAGGCGTACAGTGAAGGCAAGTACAAGAGGTGCTTGTGAGGGGTAGGGAGCCCTTCTCCTCGGCCTGTGAAGCCACCAGGGTGTCCCCTCCCCATCCCAGACCACCTGATAGCTCCCCAGTCCTGGGCACAACCCAGAGACCAAGCTGGAGGAAGCGGCCTCTCCAAGCCATTTAGACAATCTTCCTTTCACGAGCTTATTTATTATTCTTTTCCCACCTCTCCACCCCTTCCCCACCAGCTGCTTAAAATATTTTTCAAACAGAAAAATCCAACCACAGCTGGAAACCAACCCTAAAGTTAGTCCAGAACGTGGGAGCTGCCAGGGCAAATTGCCGCAGCTCAGGCGGGGCAGTGAGAGGGAAGGCCTCAGCCACGGAGGCAGTCCCGCTCTGCAGGGGCCTGGGTGGGACAGCAGACGGGGAGAGGGCCCTCGGGTCCCATCACCATTCCACACATGGTCAGTGAGGACCCACAGTGGCCAGGCCCTGTGCTGGGACCCTGGGGGGACACAAATTAGCCTAAGTAATGAGACCTCTCCTCAAGGAGTTGCAGGCTTCATGAGGAGGTAAGGAGCAGATGCAAACGCTTCACTGACAGCAAGAGCATACACTTAGAGAATGTTTCCTACGTTCGAGGTGCTGGCCTCAACACTTCACATGTAGGACTCAATTAAAGCCCTATCAGCCCTGTACGGAAGGTACTTTTGTTCTCTCCATCTAGAACAAAGGAGGAAACTGAGGCACACAAAAATTAAGAAACTTTCATATTTTTAAAAAAAAAAAAGGGGGGGACTTCCCTGGTGGTCCAGTGGTTAAGACTCTGTGCTCCCAATGCAGGGGGTCTGGGTTCGATCCCTGGTCAGGGAACTAGATCCCGCAGGTCACAACTAAAGATCCTGCATGCCACAACTAAAGTTCCCACATGCCACAACTAAAGATTCTGTATACTGCAGTGAAGATCCCGCATGCCACAACTAAGACCCGGCCCAGCCAAATAAATAAATAAATATTTAAAAAAAGAAAAAGAAAAAGAAACTCTCACCCCACCATACAACCGGTAAAGGCTAGAATCAGAATCTAGGCCCAGGGAGTCCAGAATCCATGCACTCAGCTCTGTAATCTGCTGCCTCTGTACCATAGTGCAAGAGGCAAAGCAAAAACCCCATGAGAGCGTATAAACAAGTTAACATGAAAATTCAAAGAGATGGCCCCTGGCAGAGGGTCAGAATCAAGGAGGGCTTCATGGAGGAGGTAACACAAGCACTACTTCTGGAAGGATAGTGAGGATTTTGAGCCTATGCTCCGTGGCAGGGACAGAAGGTATAGAGCCGAGAAAGCTGAGGCAGGAGCAGAGACAAAAACAAGACCCAAGAGGCCCAGCTCCCAACATATGGCCCCCACCACTCAAGAGGCTTGCTTTATCCCTGCCCAGTGCCCAGAGGGAAGAACGCACAGCTGAGCCCAGGCCTGGCCATTGTGGACCATGGTCCAGATTCACCCTCCATCTCTGCAGCATCCTGGGTTGCTCTCTCACCTCCCTCTGACAACTCCCATGCAACCCTCTCACTCTTCCTGTTTGTACTGGTCCCCTTGCACACCCGTTCACAGGAGCGGGTGAGAGGCAAAAGCCACAACACTCTAAAAACTCTTTATAATACAAATGTTTGGCGGCATCTAATTTAGACCAAAATCACCAAGCTGTCTTGGTTGGGACGAACGGCCCAGGAGGTGGCCACACAGCCATGTGGCCCCAAGAACACAAGAGGTAGGGTGGCGGGTCAGTGGACTGGACCCTTATTCTCTCTGCCCTGCTTCCACTTGTCTCTGTGACCTCTTCCAGTCACTGGGCCTCTCTGAGCCTCAGGTCTCCCTCTGGATCTGTTTGGTGTGCTCCCTTTCAGGTCTGAAGTCCCCGTGAGCACGGAGTACTCAGCCCTCTTCTCCGTACCTAAGGACTTGCCAGCTGGGAAGCTGGGAAGACCAGCTGGGTGGGTGTTCAAGGCTCATCCAAAGATGGTGGCATTGGGTGGTCTCCTGTGGGCCTTCCATGCAAGCTTCTAAGGGCTTGTTGATAGAGACTCATCATCACGATAATAGCTGATAATAGCTGCCCTTTATTGAATGCTGATAGCCTGACAGACATTATTCTAAGAGGCTCTCATGGATTACCTCGTTTCATCATTTTAACAATGCTACATATGATGAAGCTGAGGCCCGGAAAGGGTTAAGGGCAGTACCCAAGGTCACACTCGGGTGCAGGGCTTCCACGGGGAGGGAGGGAGCACCTGGAGGCCAGGGACCATGTCCTGCTCAGCACTGTCTCCCAACCCCGGTTCCCTAGAAGATTGGCCTTGAATGGCATGGGGTTGGGTGGGAAGACAAAGCTGTGAGTTCGAAAGAGTTGCTTACTGTCCAGGAATTTGTGCAAACCACCTCCCCCAGGTCCATGATGTGAAGGGCTCTGAGCCCTTTCCTGGCTCTGGACCAACTCAACTCCAGCCATAGCCTCCAGCTGCAAGCACCCACCTGTCCCAAGGTGGTCCTTGCCTGGGTGCATCCAGATCCCAGGATGGGGAGCTGGCTCCTTCCGGTCCCACCAGGCAGGGCAGGCCAGGCCAGTGCCAGGTCCGCTGCTGCAGTAAACCAGCTTTGGGTGGGCTCCTTCCCTTGGATCTGGGCTGCCTCCAGAACTCTTCTGTGGAGGTAAACCACCCCAGACCTCTGCGGGTGTGAGGGCTGAGCCTCAAGGAGAAGAGAACTACCAGTCTGAGGGCCCCGGCTCCTGGGCCTCTTCCGCCCCCTGGCGGAAGGAACTGAGCAGTGCCAGGCCTGCACTGCATTCTGACTCCAACCTTCCCTCCTCTCTCCCCCGCTCCATCCTCTCTCCTCTTCTCGCCTCCGTTCATTCACCCTTGATGGCATGTCCACTGGGTGCCAGGCACCTGCCACGAGATGGGGGGCACAGACTGTGTCCTGTGACTGTGACACTGTCCCTGCCCCGAGGTGCTTGCCATTCATTCACTCACCTCACTCACTCATTCGACAAATATTCATGGAGCTCCTACTCTCCACCAGGCTCTCCTCTAGGCTCCAGAGACACCAACCCTGCCCACACGGAGTTTACAGTCTAACAGGATGTTCAGCCTGGGTAACAGAGAATTATAATATAGTGGAGAAAGCACAGGTGCTAGAGAGGAGTCCAGCAGAGGAGACAGACAGATGTGAGGACAGTGGCGCTGACACCGAGCGGCGTGTGTGTAGGCGCAGCAGGGGACGGGTGTGCAGAGAAGATTTCAGGGTGACCGCTGGGCTGGGTTTGGAGGGTTGCGTAGGATCTCTCTGGGAATAGGAAACGGGGTGTGGAGTGAGGTGGGGCAGGGAGGAAAGAATATCCTACACAGAGAGGACAGAACGAGCAGGCACATAAAGTCCCAGCGTGTTTAGGGAGCTACAAATAGTCTCCTGTGGTCGGAGTGTGTGGTTAGCGGGAAGAGGGCAGCAGGAGAGTGGAAAGGGCCTTGCAAGTTGTGGAAGGGGTTTGGGTCTTTTCCTGCAGCCCGTGAGGAGCCACAGAAGGTTTTAAGAGACAGGATGATACCACCACGTCGGCATTTCAGAAAAGGACCCCTAGACCAATGGAATGTGGAGGAAGGGCTAGAGGAGCGAGCAGTCGAGGCTGGTGTGGTGCTTGTACCCCAGCTGGGTGACATGCAGCAAGCCACTTCACTTCTCTGAGCCGCAGACCCCTCATCTGTCAAAGGGGGTGATGGCGCCCAGCCTGCAGAGCTGTTGAGAGGACCAGATGAGATACTGTGTGGGAAGCGCCTATTCCAGTGCTTGGCACATAATAGACACTCAGTAAAATTATCATTTTTGGAAGTCAGAGAGCCTACTATGCAGCCTATTACAATTGCCTAGGCAAAGGATGTAGAGGGCCTGAATCCGATCACAGACTATGCATGGGTAGGGAGGGAAGACACCAGGAGCTATTTCAGACAGTTGGCTTTCAGGATGGGGTTGGGTATGGATTTTGTTTCTCTAAACACCTCTTGGAGTTTACCTCTGCCTCCTGCCCTCAGGCTCTCCCTGGGGCTCCCCTATTCCTATCACCCCCTGCGTCCTCACTGCCTGCTTTGCACAGGATGCTTTCTTGTTCAGGGCTGGTCCCTCCTCTGGGCAGAGGCTCTGCTGGCTGAGGCCCTATAGGCGAGTGCCCAGCACGGCAGCAGACACGGACAGGAGGTGAATGGCAGTTTCTGATGATAATCAGATGTGCAACTGCTCAGCCATCAGGTTTGTCCCTGAAGCTGGCACAGGGGTGAGAAAGGCAATGCTGGGGGAGGTCAACCAGGAAGACCGGCTCACTGCTGCCAGTGACGATGATATAATGGTGATGACTGGTCTCATCACTATAGCGTTAAAATCCAGCAAGCCCACCTCTGGCCTCCCCGCTCAGGCAGGCTTCCCAAATTCTCCAGCCCAGGCAGCCTTCCTCCCACACCTGCCCCGAGGGTGCCAGCTCCTAACATAATTCCCATTCAGGAGGTGGTCCAGAACTTCTTGGGTGGAGGGAGATGCTTAGGGGTGGCAATTCCTGGAGGGGAGGGAGGGCCACGCAGTTTACATTACATGTGTATAGCACATATGCCGATGTGACTTAGAGTGTGTTCATCTCAGGTCACTGTCAGGGGAGGGACTTTTGGCAGTTATAAGGGTCAAGGCCCCCGCAGCCATCACATAGGCCCTGGGGAGAGTTGTTAATAGTGTTCAGGGGTCAGGAATTAGTCTCCTCCATCTGCAAGTCCCCCTACAAGAGAATCTGGTTCAGGTGTTCCTTTTAAGGTGTCATTTTGTTTTGTTTTGTTTTCCCTGTATTCCTGTCCCCCTGTTCCAAGGAGATAACAGCCCTTTGGGTCTCTTTGATTTATGTGGGGTAGAAATTTTCTTAAAAGATTGCTTCAAGACTTAAAAGACTACCTCTTAAACTGTCTTCTGTCAATGGCTCAGCTCATTAGAGAGATGATACTGAGGTGCCGTTGAGGAGAGAAAGGAAAATATGGGGAGGGCAGGGAGAGGTGGAGCCTGCACAAGGCAGGGAAGGGACTTCCCTCGGGTGAGCCCGCTGGGGGGGGCCAGGAGGCTCTGAGACCCCTGCCCTGGCTGGGTCTGGCCTGTGCACTGGGCATGCAGGACCCTGGGCACCAGCTCTGCCAGCCTGAGCAGAGATTCCCAGGCTCCAAGAAAGCAGTACCATCCCCCAAATCAGAGGCCCATGGGGTGTTGAATGAGGAGGAGAGAGCGTGACACGGTGGGCTGAGTGCGAGAGGCCCTTCCTGCCCCTGCTTCCTGGGTTCTTGAGACATCTTGGGGAAGGGAAGGCAGCCTCAGTGACCAAGACCAAATCCCCTGCCAGCCAGTCAGGATGGGGCTCTGAGTTGGATTTAGGTTGGTTTCCTTTTTTTTTTTATAACAGGACATCTTTTGTCCACTTGGGTTTGTGGAAGAAGGTTCATACCTTCCATGCAGCCAGCACTCAGAACACTTCATTGGCTCTTCCAGGGTGCACCCCCGAGCCAGGTGAGCATAAGCCCCACAATCAGCCTCCTCTACGCCCCTCGGGAAAGGAGCTGAGGAGACCGTGGCCTGGAGGACCACCATGGTTGATTGCAGCTTCGGTAAAGGGCTAAGACCTTCAGTGGCTTGAGATGGATTGTCAGTTCCTTGCACACACAAGCCCCTACAACCCAAGGGGTCTCTCCATCAAGGTGACCTCTCTGGGCAGAGCTCCTGCCTTCAGCTGCTATGGGCCCAGGACACAGTGCAAACCCCCAACCTAGACCGCTTCTGTGTATAAGCACCCTCTGTGCCACTTCTCTTCCTAGAACAGGCCTGTAAACTTTCTTTCTGTAGCCAGTCTTCCTAGGAAATAGCACAGTAAAGTAGAAAGAGACAGCACTTGGGAGCAGAAAACCCATGAACCAGTTCTGACCTTACCACTATAGCTGGGGCAATCAGCTTCCCTGATTGTGTCTCAGTGTAAAATGGAAATAACAGCCGCTTCACATAGATGGAAGCACAAGTGGCAAAATGCTCCATTGCTAGAAGAGGTTCTTAAATGCAAGGGACCATCTTCTTCCCCTTCTCCCTCTAGACCTTCCTTTAGAGAACTGGACCTGGAACTTTGGAGGGTGGGATCGATTTCTCTCTTTATCTGAACAACACATGCACCAGAGCTTTGAACACTGAGATCTCTGATGTGAGTTAGGATAAACACAGAGTCCCTTAAATAAAAAGGGTTGTACGCCCCTGAAATCTGCCTGTGGCCACAGTGGCTGCAGCAATGGGCTACGATCTGGCTCTGCCCCTCACTGCCCACACTCTAACTAGTCCCCTGATCTCTTTGGAAAGTATACTGAACAAGGAAAGAGCGGATTTGGTTCTGGTCTAGATTTTTTCACTAACTGGGTGTCATTTAACCTCAAGCAAGTTTTCTCCACTGTGGACTTAATAAAGGGGGCAGAATGAAGACCATGAAGAACACTTCCAACTCTAAGCCCTCGGTTTCCCCATGTGCAGGGCCTTTCAGGACCACGGCCCCTCAATACCTTGACTCCCCTCAGCCTGTGGGGCCGGGGGTACATAACGCACATGGAGAAATCGAGGAGGCTGGGAGGGCAGGGATTCCCAGTTGGTCCTCCTCCACCCTGGCCCCCCCCAGCAGAGAGCCCCCCGTGAGCTCACGTCTGCAGTAACCTCACTGCTCATAACTGGGATGCTGAGACAACCTTGGAAGCCAGGCACAAGTGAGAAGTGATGGGTGTCTCCTCGGAATGTGCTGCCCAATTAAAAAGGCCTCCTGGATGGCCATGGCGGATGCTGGGACTACTCCCCCAGGCAGTGCGGGCCAGCTTCCAGGTGGAGTCGGTCTGCAAGTGTTTATTGAGGGCCTACTATGCCTCAGGCTTCAAGCTGGGTGCTGGGGAAACAAGGAGGAATAGGAGCCACACTGGAGGGTACAGTCTATTTGTCCCAGACAGTGGACAGAAAGCCTCAAGGGTTCTGCTGGCTACACCCCCAGACCCCCTTTACAGTCCCCAGCAACATGAGCCCCACTTTTCCTCACCACAGGCCCAAGCCCTTAGCCTGTTTCCCTTCCTTTAGGAAGCACCACAGCCCTCCATCTTCCCCTGGCCTTCTCTTCCTCTTAAGCTGGTATGAATCAGGCTGCTGCCTCCTCACCTTCCCTGCTCCTGGGACAGCCTGGACCACCCTCTGCAGTGTCCATCCATAGTGTGGACATTAGGCTCACTGCCTCTTGCCCTTGGCAGCGTTCCAGCAGAGGCCACAAAATGAGGCAATCCCCATGTGACTAAAGGATGGGCTCATTCCCCAGATTCCCAAGGTGAATTCCCTGTGAGAAGTGGGTCTTCAGACAAGAAAGCCGAACTTGGAAGACAGGTCTCAGACAGGCAAGAGGCCTCCCTCTCTCTAAAGGCATGTGCCCTAAGAGCAGATGTTAGAAGAGGATAGAAACCTAAGCGTGGCTTACATGGTGTTTGGGTAAAGCAGTCAGACTGCCTGTGTTAAAATCCAGGCTTCCCCCTTAACTAGCTCTGTGTCTGTATCTTCTAGCATTGCATCCTACTATGAGAAAGGCACACACACACACACACACACACACACACACACACACAACACAATTTGTTGGGGTGGGGTTGGTTATTTTTCTCATGCAATGAGAAGTCAGAAGAAAGGTAGTCCAGAGCCTGAGTGTGGCTCCAAATGTCATCAGCCACCCAGGCTCTTTTAATCCCTCTACCCAGCCTTCCTTCACATGCACTTCTCACCTCATGGGCACAATATGGCTGCCCCATCTCCAACATCAAGTCTAAATTCCAAACAGGAAGAGGAAGGTCAAAGCACAGGTTGAGTCTCCATCACTTTTAAGGAGCTTTCCTGGAAGTCCACACACCTCATTAGCTCAAACTGTGTCATATGGTAAGTAGGGAGGGAAATGTATTTTTCATTGAGCATATCGCTGCCTCCAACAAAATCAGATTTGTATAAACAAGGAATATAAACTGGTATAGAGCTTGCAAGGAGAGAGGTGAAGATCGATTTCAGGAAGGGGAAGGTATGGGCCGTAGGTGGAAAAAGAGGAGCAATGGTTTCTTGTTGCTTCTGCCAAATATTCTTTTCTTGACCAAACTTTAGTCAAGTTCCTGAACCTTCTCTTAGGCCCATCTGTGCACTTATTGTATAATCCAGTTTTTTTTTTTATAAGTACATTTTAAATTTATTTATTTATTATTTATTTTTGGCTGTGTTGGGTCTTCGTTTCTGTGCGAGGGCCTTCTCTAGTTGTGGCAAGCGGGGGCCACTCTTCATCGCGGTGTGCGGGCCTCTCACTATCGCGGCCTCTCTTGTTCGGAGCACAGGCTCCAGACGCGCAGGCTCAGTAGTTGTGGCTCACGGGCCCAGTTGCTCCGCGGCATGTGGGATCCTCCCAGACCAGGGCTCGAACCCGTGTCCCCTGCATTGGCAGGCAGATTCTCAACCACTGCGCCACCAGGGAAGCCCCTATAATCCAGTTTTTGCATGAACCCCGCTAAGTCAGCTTAGCAAGAACCCCTCTCAAAATCTGATCACCTTCCATATCTGATTGGATTCCTCATCCTCCATCATCCCCCAGGTGATGTCTGATCACCATGGTGTGTCTTCAGCAAGAATCCTGTTAGGTCAGTTTAGCCAGAATTCCCCTTACCGCTATATTTTCTCTTGGTAATTTTCCATCCACTGACCGGCACCCTGTTCCTTGACTCTAAATTCCCAGTTACCTTGCTGTATTCAGACTTGAACCCAATCTCTCTCCCCCACTGGAAGACCCCATTGGTGCAGCTGTCCCTCCACACCTATCACCATTGCCCACCTTGAACAAAGTCTGCCTTACTGTCTCCAACCAGTGTCATTCAATAATTTTTTCTTTACCATTTCTTATTCTAAAGACTCAGTGGGCTGACTGGGACCAGCAGTTGTGCAGGTGGCTAGACAGCAGCAGGGGCATCAGCCTTCCTCACAGGAGAAGGAGGAGAGAGAAGTGGAGATGGCAGAGAGCTCGAAGGTCGCCAGCCTCCCTCCACGTTGCAGGGCATGCCCCCCATTCACCCAGTTCAGAATCTCTCCTCTCCCCAGCATCGTCTTTATAACTTCACCTGCTTAAAGTCTGCCCTCGCTTGCTTCCTTCTGCTGCAGGCGAAGCTCAACCAGGCAGTCCCTACAAAGAAACCCGCCCTAAAAAAAGTGTCAGAATCGAGGAGGGCTTCATGGAGGAGGTAACACAAGCACTAAACCCGCCACTTTAAAAAGTGTCCTCTGACCCCTTATGTGCATGCCTTGTGTGTGTGTGTGTCTAGGGCTGCGGAAGGGGACGCCCTAAAGCAGGATGAGGGCAGGTTCTGTGTCTGATGCACTTTTTACCCTCAGCGTCTACACAACCCCTGTGCTCAAAGAATAGTTGAAAATGGCTTTGGCTGCCGGCTTTTTCCGCCTTCCTCTTCCTCTGGAAACTTGAGCCTTTCCCAGCGTTTCTGGAGGACTCAATCACTCCACTGGACCTGCCTCAAGCCCCGAGAAGCGCTGCTCCACCCCGAACCCCAGCCCCCAGCTCTCTGCCGCCCTCTCCCGGCGCCGTCAGCAGGGCCGCGAAGAGCGCACGCGCGCGCTCACGCCGGCATCCCCGGGCCACCTTGCGTTCTGCGCATGCGCATCGAGTGCGGGCAGTTTTGAAGACCCAAGAGGAAGGTAAACCCGCTGAAGCGGGCAGGTGGCTGGCGGTCCGGCCCGTGAAGGAGCTGCCGGGAGCTCGTTCCCTGCAGGTCTGGAGCCTTCGGCATTTGCTCTCTCCTGGGTGACTCTGGTGGGCTCGGAGCGCGCTTTTTGCCAAGGGGCGTGACCTGAGCCCGCCTCCTGGGTCTGGGAGTGGAGGGGGATGGGGAATCTTTGAGGCCTGTTATTAATTTGGTGCCTGTTGATTGTTGGGGAGGTTTTCTCGAGGAGGGCACAGAGTTTGCAAATAGCGGACAGGAAGGGGTGAGGCTGGACCACGTGGGAGCTGGGGTGACCCGAGCCCTGGGACTGCGAGGAGCTGGCGGCCCCGTTTCTCCGGCTGTGTGTGTCCCGAGTCGGAGGGGGTTAGGGAGCAGCAGTGCTACAAAATGAGGAGCCTGGTAGAAATTGTGCAGGTGTTTGGGATCACATTCAGGACGGCAATTTGGTCATTTTTGTGTTATCACTTTTCTCATAGAAAGATGCACGGCCACCTATACACGCACTCACTTGCCTCTTTGCACCCTAGGACATGACACAAGTGGCATATCCTGGCCATGGGGTCCCAGCAGTCCGCCTATGCTCACCCCCGTTCTTGCAAGCGGAAGAAAGCAGATGACAGGAAGGATTTGCTGGCTGAACGGGAGCAGGAAGAAGCCATTGCGCAGTTCCCATATGTGGAGTTCACAGGGCGAGATAGCATCACCTGTCTCACATGCCAGGGGACAGGCTACATTCCAACAGGTGAGAGTCTTTGGTTATCACGGGAAGGATGATTCCCCGAGGAGAATTCCAAGATACCCGGAGGGCTTCTCCGGTCTCCCAGACAGAACTTTTCTCCTAGGCGGCAATACCACAGTCATAGGCCATGCCCTGAGCAGGAGCCAGCTGAGCTGACTTGATAAACTTGGGCAGGTTCCACAACTTCTCTAGGTTTCCCAATATTTGAAAGCCTTGCTTTTCTTCACTTCCACTCTTGTTCGTTGTTTCCTTGGTTTGGAACATTTGGTTTGCTCTAGATTGTGGGATTTGTTGACAGGCACATTTCTTTATTGCTCTCACTCATAAGGCCTGGCATGGCTTTGTGTGGGAGGAGCAGACACCATCTTGGAAGCTTCCGTTCAAGGAAGCAGGTAGTGAATCATAAACAACCTAAGATCTGAAAAACAAATCAAGTGGGGGGAGAAAAACATGCACAGGAGTGGAGCCTGGATTGGGTACAGAATCATCTGTCACTAAGTTGGCTCTCAAAAAGTCTTAACAGTGTAGATGGAGGGTCACAGAGGTTTAGAGCTGGTAAGAACCTTAGAAACCATTTAATCCAAAGCCTTCATATTACAGATGAGGACACAGTGGCCTAGAGAGGTAATGACTTCCCCAAGGCTATGCAGCAGCTGAAAGCCATGCAGCAGCTCAAGGCCATTCAGTAAAGCCAGAACAAGATCCTAGATTTCTCAACTTCCACGTCACTGCCCTGGGAGCACTGATAGATGTTTTGTAATTTGTAGCACTCTCTACATATTTACTTGTTTCTTGTTCATTAGACCCCAAATATAAAACTGGTATCTTAGAAACGTCTAATTCCAGACAAGTATATTTGTGACAGGCTACTGTGTATGTGATGGAAAGTACTGCAACACATGGGGTTTATTTTACCAAAATTGTTGTTTGTTTCTTTTCTAGAGCAAGTAAATGAGTTGGTGGCTTTGATCCCACACAGTGATCAGAGATTGCGTCCTCAGAGAACGTGAGTCACCTGCGTCTCTCCTGTTAATGCCTACAGTTGTCCCTAGTCCCTTTTTCTGTGTATGAATGCCAGTTAACTTCTTGAAAACGTTATCTGTTCCTGTAAATTCCCCACTTCCTTTAATACTGTCTGCTCAAGCAAGATGCCTCTGCCCCCATCACAATCTGGGGAAGGGAACTTGAAGCTAGAAATGTTTTGAGGACAGAGAGCCAAATGAAGGAACTTGAATCGGAAGGAATTGGAGGAGAGGGTGTCCTGGGAGGTGAAGAGATGTTTCTGTCCATACAATTCCTCTCTTCAGCTTCTCTTCCCAGACTGCAGACAGCATTCAGATGGGTTTGTGAACATGCTCCACTTATTCGTGCCTGGTTTGTGATTCCTTGCTCTTTTCACTTTCTTGTCCCTCCCCGCCTCATTCCTGGTTTTGCATTTAATCTTGACTGATTGGACCTTGATATCTGACTGCCTGGGTTGGTCATGTGCTTTGTCGTTTGCAGTAAGCAGTATGTCCTCCTGTCTGTTCTGCTCTGTCTCCTGGCATCTGGTTTGGTGGTTTTCTTCCTGTTTCCACATTCGGTCCTCGTGGATGATGACGGCATCAAAGTGGTGAAAGTCACATTTAATGAGCAGGACTCCCTTGTAATCCTCGCCATCACGGTAAGATTAGGACCTCCCTTCCTGGGTTGTGCACCTGTGAGTCTTGTACCCAGGACCCTTACACGTGTTTCCTCTCTTGCCCTGATTGCAGGCCACCCTGAAAATCAGGAACTCCAACTTCTACTCTGTGGCGGTGAGCAGCCTGTCCAGCCAGGTTCAGTACATGAACACCGTGGTTGGGTCATATGTGACAACTAACATCTCCCTCATTCCACCTCGGAGCGAGCATCTGGTATGCCATCCTTTTAGGATCCTGGTCCCGTGGGCCTGAGAGAAGAGTAGGCGCTGTGGAATGCTGTCACCTCATTACTTTCCTCTTCCTCTCCTCATTTCCACTTGTAGCAACTGGTTGATGAGGAAGACCTGATGAGCTCTGTAATTATGAAAAATTAGGGAAAAAAATCAGCTAGCATTTAAGTGTTACAGGAACAAAAGAATTTGTCGGAGAAAGCAATTTGCCAGCAATCGAGAAGAGGCCATGTGGTCCATTGGCCTCTCAACAGGGAAGAGGTTGGAAGATTTGTTAGAGGCTCATCATCTGGATCAGGGACAGTCTTGGGGAAATATTTTGTATGTGATAGAAGAATGCTCTCAGGTCCTTGGGTTGCTGATAATAGTACTGTTCTTTGTCAAGACTGCTTAGCCACAGACTGACTCTGGTGTCTTATTTTCAGGTGAATTTTACCGTGAAGGCTGAGATGGGAGGACCATTTTCCTATGTGTAGTAAGGACAGTGTTCTCTACATGTGTGCTTTTTACTGGATGAAAGGGATTCAGAGTTGAGCTCAATTGTTGGGGGCCGATCCTGCCTTAAGTTCCAGCCTTGGGCCTGTGGGTTCCCTAGCTTTGGCCATCTTGAGGTTTACTTGGAGGATGTGGTATTTGATATGTGACTGAAGTGCTCAAATTTCTAAAAGAGAACATTAGGCCACTAGAAACATTTCCAAGCTGCAGCATTTTGTGATGGGTATGAACAAACAAAAAGATGGTGATGTGGGAGGATGGAAGGACACTTGTGGGGACTCGGAACTGGTGAGCCAGGGCAGCAGTTAGGCCAGAAGGGCGGGTGTGGGGCAGGGGAGGTACCCAAACGGGGCTGACTGCTCCTCAGTTTGACAGTGTAACTCAGCACTCCTGCTGATTCGCCTTTTTTTAAAAACAAAAAACAAAAAACAAAAAAATGACCATTTCTCTATTTGCTGTTTGGCAGCTTCTTCTGCACGTTACCCGATATCCTGGTGCACAACATAGTGGTCTTCATGCGGTACGTTGCTCATTTCCCTGTGTCCAGGGCCTTTGTGTTTGAGCCTGGACTGTCAGGCCACGTGAGCTGGCCACCTTTGCTCGGGAGAGCCTGTGGGGCCCACAAACCAAAGAGGGGATGCCCAGTACCTTACAGGCACAGACACGGCAGAGCCTTGCTGTCCTTTAGATACAGTGTCCAAATCCCTGTCACAAGTCACCAGGGTCACAGTGAACGGTTAGATGTAGAATTTTCTCCATGAAATGGGGTCGAGTTGTGTGATCCCTTTAGAATCCTGATGGAACTAGTAAAGAAAAGAAAAGCTTTCTCAAGGCATAAGCCCTGGGCATCTGGCCAGACTTACTCTGTAGCCACACAAATTACCACATGTCATGGACCAGTAGGGTAATTTCTAGAACCATGACTGTTAAATTTGCAAGTGACAAGGTTCTGCTGCAGACATTTGAAATAGTAGGGTTAGAGCAGGGTTTCTTAGCCTTGGCACTATTGACATTTTGGGCCAGACAGTTCTTTGTTGCCAGGGGCTGTTCTGTGCATTGTAGGACATTTTACAGCCTGGCCCCTACCCACTAGATGCCAGTAACACCACCTCCTCCCCCACTCAGCTGTAACAACCCCAAATGTTTAGACGTTGCCAGAAGTCCCCTGTGGGTTAAAATTGTCTCCGGTTTAGAACCACATATTTAGAGGGTCAGCTCAGGGCACAGTGTCTCTGGGGATGTGGAAAGATCCTCTGACTTCCTGGTTGTGTAACCATGAAGATACGTATCTAGGACCTGTGGATATTATTGCCTGAGCTTGCAGGAAATTACTTGGGCAATCTTTCTTACTTATTTCATCTCAGAAACAATTAATTCTCATTGGTTTTCCTTTCCCTAGAACTTCAGTGAAGATTTCCTACATTGGCCACATGACCCAGAGCTCCTTGGAGACACATCACTATGTGGATTGTGGAGCAAATTCCACAGCTGTTTAGAAACTGCTCATGGTTCTTCCATGGCAGCACCTGTCAGAAGAGACGCAGCATCTGTTCCCAGGGCCTGAGCCCTGTACCTACCCCAGGGGGTAGAACCAGAGGAGAAATTGGTTCTCTCAGTCCCCAGCAGACATCCTCCTGCCACTAGGGAGGAAAACTCCTCTCTGTAGCGCCATTTACTTTTCTCAGAACCAGCAGGATCACTGCCTAGTGCCTAGCCTATGCCCAGCAAATAGTAGGCACTCAAAGAAGGTTTGAAGAGTTTAACTGAGATCTTTTCAGCTGTTCTTGGGGCATTATCAATTAAAATCATACCATGGTTCTAGGGTATCAGACGATAGAGTGATCCGGAAATAGGACGGTCAGTGCAGTTGCAGAACTATTTTCGGGGCCTCATCACAGAAGAGGCAGCAGGGAGGGAGCATTTGAATACATTAAAGAAGAAAGCACAGACCATTCAATATGTGAAGTTTTTTCATCTGCTTCCAAATGCCTAGGAACTTTATTAAAGAAAAAAAATAACTTTTTTTTCCTGTAGAAAGTTAAAACTGTTTTTACCAAGAGTCTGTGGGGTCTGATTTACCCTTCATCCATTGGCTGGAACATGGATTGGAGAATTTGGTAGAAAAATAAACCCTGCTTTTGATTCATCTGTGTCTCCTCTGATTGCCTGGATGTCTCAGTAGGCACCTCTGGGGGACCGTAGAACAGTTGCCTGTGAAGTGTATCAGCACAGGATGGGAAGGGAAGAGAAGAAGCCCTGCTTGTACTGTCCCCATGAGCTGCTATCACAGTCCGTCTGCCTCTGATGGTGACATGCTGGCCTGTCGCTGTTCTAGAACAGAGCACTTAATGCCCCCTGGAGGTTGGACGAGGGAGAGCAGTGATGCCTGAGGAGTGAGAAGCTGCTTCCCTGAGGAGGAATAACTTGCTAATTAAGAGGACCTGGTTTGAAGTTGAAAGTTTCTTGAACTGTCTCCACCCTCTCCACCACCCGAAGAGCAGGCTCCAGCCCCACGATGGCAGGGTATCTAGGGGGAAGCTTGAGTAGTGAGTTTCAGAGGTCCGCTGAGGTGGGCTCCAGCTCCTTCTCCAGCCCTGGTGCCTCGGGAAACCCTAACAGCAACAGGTGGTGGCACGTCTATTTTCTTTTTTGTCTTCATTCACATAGCTTGATTTTCAATATTAATGATCTTTGCACTCTGAATCTTCAGGCTAAGGCTAAATTTCATGGCTGTTTGGCTGATGCTGACCATGCTTGAGTAACCCAAGAGCTGAGGGTTGAAAGCCGAGTTTCCCTGTTAACCTGGATCCTTTAATGGTCTGTATGTACACGATGTTGATGACTGTTCTGTGTGTAAATGATGGAACGCAACTTGTATGGAAGCAGATGTGCACCACTTTTGAGGACATGCCCTAAACACATGAAGATGTACACATTGCTACATTTTTTTATTTTCCCATTTTCCAAACAGCCTCTAGCATATTTTTCATGTGATTTTGAAGAAGTTACTCCTATTGGTACTTAAGTTTTGAATAGTTTTTTGTGACCATGTGCTTCAGTAGCATTTCTTGCTTCTCAATGTTATCTTTATTTTTTTTATTTTAGAACTTTCAAATTGTTTACTCATTTTTTTTTTTAATTGGGGTATAGTTGTTTTACAATGTTGTGTTAGTTTCTACTGTACAGCGGAGTGGAGTTCCCTGTGCTATACAGCAGGTTCTTATTATCTATTTTATACATATTAGTGTATATATGTCAATCCCAATCTCCCAGTTCATCCCCCCACCCCACCCCCCCGCTTTCCCCCCTTGGTATCCATACATTTGTTCTCTACATCTGTGTCTCTGTTTCTGCCTTGCAAACTGGTTCATCTGTACCATTTTTCTAGATTCCACATATATGCGTTAGTATACGGTATTTGTTTTTCTCTTTCTGACTTACTTCACTCTATGACAGTCTCTAGGTCCATCCACATCTCTTCAAATGACCCAATTTCGTTCCTTTTTATGGCTGAGTAATATTCCATTGTATATATGTACCACGTCTTCTTTATCCATTCGTCTGTCGATGGTCATTTAGGTTGCTTCCATGACCTGGCTATTGTAAATAGAGCTGCAACGCACATTGTGGTACATGACTCTTTTTTGAATTATGGTTTTCTCAGGGTATATGCCCAGTAGTGGGATTGCTGGGCCGTAAGGTAGCTCTATTTTTAGTTTTTTAAGGAACCTCCATACTGTTCTCCATAGTGGCTGTATCAATTTACCTTCCCACCAACAGTGCAAGAGGGTTCCCTTTTCTCCACATCCTCTCCAGCATTTATTGTTTGTAGATTTTCTGATGATGCCCATTCTAACCGGTGTGAGGTGACACCTCGTTGTAGTTTTGATATGCGTTTCTCTAATAATTAGTGATGTTGAGCAGCTTTTCATGTGCCTTTTCTTTGGAGAAACGTCTATTTAGGTCTTCTGCCTATTTTTTCATTGGGTTGTTTGTTTTTTTGATATTGAGCTGCATGAGCTGTTCATATATTTTGGAGATTAATCCTTTGTCTATTGATTTGTTTGCCAATATTTTCTCTCATTCTGAGGGTTGTCTTTTTGTTTATAGCTTCCTTTGCTGTGCAAAAGCTTTGAAGTTTCATTAGGTCCCATTTTTTTTTTTTTATTTCCATTACTCTAGGAGGTGGGTCAAAAAAGATCTTGCTGTGATTTATGTCAAAGAGCGTTCTTTCTGTGTTTTCCTCTAAGAGTTTTATAGTGTCTGGTTACATTTAGGTCTTTAATCCATTTTGAGTTTATTTTTGTGTATGCTGTTAGGGGGTGTTCTAATTTCATTCTTTTACATGTAGCTGTCCAGTTTTTCCAGTACCACTTATTGAAAATGGTGTCTTTTCTCCATTGTATATCCTTGCCTCCTTTGTCATACATAGATGCATGGGTTTATCTCTGGGCTTTCTATTCTGTTCCATTCATCTATATTTCAGTTTTTGTGCCTGTACCATACTGTCTTGATTACTGTAGCTTTGTAGTATAGTCTGAAGTCAGGGAGTCTGATTCCTCCACCTCCGTTTTTTTTCCTCAAGATTGCTTTGGCTATTTGGGGTCTTTTGTGTCTCCAGACATATTTTAAGATTTTTTTGTTACAGTTCTGTAAAAAAAATGCCATTGGTAATTTGATAGGGATTGCATTGAATCTGTAGATTGCTTTGGGGAGTATAGTCATTTTCACAATATTGATTCTTCCAATCCAAGAACATGGTATATGTCTCCATCTGTTTGTATCATCTTTAATTTCTTTCATCAGTCTTATAGTTTTCTGTATACAGGTCTTTTGTCTCCGTAGGTAGGTTTATTCCTAGGTATTTTATTCTTTTTGTTGCAGTGGTAAATGGGAGTGTTTCCTTAATTTCTCTTTCAGATTTTTCATCATTAGTGTATAGGAATGCAAGAGATTTCTGTGCATTTTGTATCCTGCAACTTTAACAAATTCATTAATTAGCTCTAGTAGTTTTCTGGTGGCATCTTTAGGATTCTCTATGTATAGTATCATGTCATCTGCAAACAGTGACAGTTTTACTTCTTCTTTTTCAATTTGTATTGCTTTTATTTCTTTTTCTTCTCTGATTGCCATGGCTAGGACTTCCAAAACTATGTCGAATAATAGTGGCGAGAGTGGACATCCTTGTCTTGTTCCTGATCTTAGAGGAAATGCTTTCAGTTTTTCACCATTGAGAATGATGTTTGCTGTGGTTTGTCATATATGGCCTTTATTATGTTGAAGTAGATTCCCTCTATGCCCACTTTCTGGAGAGTTTTTATCATAAATGGTGTTGAATTTTGTCAACAGCTTTTTCTGCATCTATTGAGATGATCATATGGTTTTTCTTCTTCAATTTGTTAATATGGTTTATCACATTGATTGATTTGTGTATATTGAAGAATCGTTGCAGATCCCTGGGATAAATCCCACTTGATCGTGGTGTATGATCCTTTTAAAGTGTTGTTGGATTCTGTTTGCTAGTATTTTGTTGAGGATTTTTGCATCCGTATTCATCAGTGATAGTGGTCTGTAATTTTCTTTTTTTTGTAGTATCTTTGTCTGGTTTTGGTATCAGGGTGATGGTGCCCCCGTAGAAGGAGTTTGGGAGTGTTCCTTCTTCTGCAATTTTTTGGAAGAGTTTGAGAAGGATGGGTGTTAGCTCTTCTCTAAATGTTTGATAGAATTCACCGATGAAGCCATCTGGTCCTGGACTTTTGTTTGTTGGGAGATTTTTTATCACACTTTCAATTTCATTACTTGTGATTGGTATGTTCATATTTTCTACTTTTCCTGGTTCAGTCTTGGAAGGTTATACCTTTCTAAGGATTTGTCCATTTCTTCTAGGTTGTCCATTTCATTGGCATAGAGTTGCTTATAGTAGTTCCCTTACGATGCTTAGTGTTTCTGCAGTGTCCGTTGTAACTTCTCTTTTTTCATTTCTGATTTTATTGATTTGAGTCCTCTCCCTCTTTTCCTTGATGAGTCTAGCTAAAGGTTTCTCAATATTTTAATTTAATTTTATTTTATTTACTTATTTTTTTTGAATTTTATTTTATTTTTTATACAGCAGGTTCTTATTAGTTATCTATTTTATACATATTAGCATAGATATGTCAATCCCAATCTGCTCAAAGAACCAGCTTTTAGTTTTATTGATCTTTTCTAATGTTTTCTGTGTTTCTATTTCATTTACTTCTGCTCTGATCTTTATATTTCTTTCCTTCTACTTACTTTGGGTTTTGTTTGTTCTTCTTTCTCTAGTTGCTTTAGGTGTAAGGTTAGATTGTTTACTTGAGATTTTTCTTGTCTCTTTAGGTAGGCTTGTATAGCTATAAACGTCCCTCTTAGAACTGCTTTTGCTGCATCCCATAGGTTTTGGGTCGTCGTGTTTTCATTGTCATTTGTCTCTAGGTATTTTTTGATTTCCTCTTTGATTTCTTCAGTGATCTCTTGGTTATTTAGTAACGTATTGTTTAGCCTCCATGTGTTTGTGTTTTTTACGTTTTTTTCCCTGTAATTCATTTCTAATCTCATAGCATTGTGGTCAGAAAAGATGCTGGATATGATTTCAATTTTCCTAAATTTACTGAGGCTTGATTTGTGACCCAAGATGTGATCTATCCTGGAGAATGTTCCATGCGCACTTGAGAAGAAAGTGTAATCTGCTGTTTTTGGATGGAATGTCCTATAAATATCAATTAAATCTATCTGGTCTGTTGTGTCATTTAAAGCTTCTGTTTCCTTATTTATTTTCATTTTGGATGATCTGTCCATTGGTGTAAGTGAGATGTTAAAGTCCCCCACTATTATTGTGTTACTGTCAATTTCCTCTTTTATAGCTGTTAGCAGTTGCCTTATGTATTGAGGTGCTCCTATGTTGGGTGCATATATATTTATAATTGTTTTATCTTCTTCTTGGATTGATCCCTTGGTCATTATGTAGTGTCCTTCCTTGTCTCTTGTAACATTCTTTATTTTAAAGTCTATTTTATCTGATATGAGTATAGCTACTCCAGCTTTCTTTTGATTTCCATTTGCATGGAATATCTTTTTCCATCCCCTCACTTTCAGTCTGTATGTGTCCCTAGGTCTAAAGTGGGTCTCTTGTAGACAGCATATATATGGGTCTTGTTTTTGTATCCATTCAGCAAGCCTGTGTCTTTTGGTTGGAGCATTTAATCCATTCATGTTTAAGGTAATTATCAATATGTATGTTCCTATGACCATTTTCTTAATTGTTTTGGGTTTGTTTTTGTAGGTCCTTTTCTTCTCTTGTGTTTCCCACTTAGAGAAGTTCCTTTAGCATTTGTTGTAGAGCTGGTTTGGTGGTGCTGAATTCTCTTAGCTTTTGCTTGTCTGTAAAGCTTTTGATTTCTCCATCAAATCTAAATGAGATCCTTGCCGGGTAGAGTAATCTTGGTTGTAGGTTCTTCCCTTTCATCACTTTAAGTATATCATGCCACTCCCTTCTGGCTTGTAGAGTTTCTGCTGAGAAATCAGCTGTTAACCTTATGGGAGTTCCCTTGTATGTTATTTGTTGTTTTTCCCTTGCTGTTTTCAATAATTTTTCTTTGTCTTTAATTTTTGCCAATTTGATTACTATGTGTCTCGGTGTGTTTCTCCTTGGGTTTATCCTGTATGGGACTCTCTGTGCTTCCTGGACTTGGGTGGCTATTTCCTTTCCCATGTTAGGGAAGTTTTCGACTATAATTTCTTCAAATATTTTCTCGGGTCCTTTCTGTCTTCTCCTTCTGGGACCCCTATAATGTTAATGTTAGTGTGTTTAATGTTGTCCCCAAGGTCTCTTAGACTGTCTTCATTTCTTTTGATTCTTTTTTCTTTATTCTGCTCTGTGACAGTGATTTCCACCATTCTGTCTTCCAGGTCACTTATCCGTTCTTCTGCCTCAGTTATTCTGCTATTGATTCCTTCTAGTGTATTTTTCATTTCAGTTATTGTATTGTTCATCTCTGTTTGTTCTTTAATTCTCCTAGGTCTTTGTTAAACATTTCTTGCATCTTCTCAATCTTTGCCTCCATTCTTTTTCCGAGGTCCTGGATCATCTTCACTATCATTATTCTGAATTCTTTTTCTGGAAGATTGCCTATCTCCACTTCATTTAGCCGTTTTTCTGGGGTTTTATCTTGTTCCTTCATCTGGGACATAGTTCTCTGCCTTTTCATTTTGCTATATATCTGTGATTGTGGTTTTTGTTCTGCAGGCTGCAGGATTGTATTTCTTCTTGCTTCTGCTGTCTGCCCTCTGGTGGGTGACGCTATCTAAGAGGTATGAGCAAGGTTCCTGATGGGAGCGACTGGTGGTGGGTAGAGCTGGCTGTTGCTCTGGTGGGCAGAGCTCAGTAAAACTTTAATCCGCTTGTCTGCTGATGTGTGGGGCTGGGTTCCCTCCCTATTGGTTGTTTGGCCTGAGGCAACCCAGCACTGGAGGCTATAGGCTTTTTGGTGGGGCTATCCAGGAGGGCTCATGCCAAGGAGTACTTCCCAGAAATTCTGCTGCCAGTGTCCCTGTCCCTGCAGTGAGCCACAGCCACCCCCCGCCTCTGCAGGAGACCCTCCAACACTAGCAGGTAGGTCTGGTTCAGTCTCCTCTGGGGTCACTGCTCCTTCCCCCCTGGGTCTTGGTGTGCACACTACTTTGTGTGCGCCCTCCAAGAGTGGAGTCTCTTTCCCCCGGTCCTGTTGAAGCCCTGCAATCAAATCCTGCTGGCCTTCAAGGTCTGAGTCTCTGGGGATTCCTCCTCCTGTTGCCGGACCCCCAGGTTGGGAAGCCTGACATGGGGCTCAGAACCTTCACTCCAGTGGGTGGACTTCTGTGGTATAATTGGTCTCCAGTTTGTGAGTCGCCCACCCAGCAGTTATGGGATTTGGTTTTATCATGATTGCGTCCCTCCTACCATCTCACTGAGACTTCTCGTTTGTCTTTGGGTGTGGGGTATCTTTTTTGGTGAGTTCCAGTGTCTTCTTGTTGATGATTGTTCAGCAGTTAGTTGCGATTCCGGTGCTCTCACAAGAGGGAGTCAATGTTAACTTTAAATGCAGCTATGATATTCAAATGAGAGCAGTTAAATTTTTTAAACATACAGCAGTAAGTCTGATCTAATAATGCTACGAACTCTCATACCTGTATATATTCTCAGCATCCCATACTGCACTTCGGGATGCTCTGCGTAGTTGTATCATGCTCTCTGTTAATTCTTGAACAAATACATAGAATTTGCTCTCGACAACACCAAAACAGAAAGGGGAAGTGGTTGGCTCCGGTGTCATTGCTATCACCATTGTATTTGTACCGGATTGAGATTTGGAAGAAGTGTGTTTCTTTTTTAAATTTTATTAAAGTATAGTTGATTTACAATTTGTATTAATTCCTGCTGTGCAGCAGGGTGATTCAGTTATACATATATTGCGTGGGCCAAAAGGTTCATTTGGTTTTTTCCGTAAGATGGCTCTAGTAGCACTTAGCTGTCTTTAACTTCATCTGAAACAATTTTGTTAGATTGTATGTGACAGCTGTCATGTCAGCATGCATTTAAAAAAACACATCAATCTTGATGAATTTTTGTGTAGCCATTTTAACACTGAAGATGGGGGGGAAAACCCCAACATTTTAGGCATATTATGCTTTATTATTTCAAGAAAGGTTAAAACGCAAAAAAAGATTTGTGCAGTGTATGGAGAAGGTGCTGTGACTGATTGAACACGTCAGAAGTGGTTTGCGAAGTTTCTTCTCGCTGGATGATGCTCCACGGTCGGGTAGACCGGTTGAAGTTGATACTGATCAAATTGAAACAATAATTGAGAACAATCAACTTTATACCATACGGGAGATAGCTGACATACTCAAAATATCCAAATCAAGCGTTGAAAATCATTTGCACCAGCTTGGTTATGCTAATCGCTTTGATGTTTGGGTTCCACATAAGTGAAGCAAAAAAAGAACCTTGTTGACCATACTTCTGCATGTGGTTCTCTACTGGAACCTAATGAAAATGTTCCATTTTTAAAACAAATTGTGGCGGGCAATGAAGAGTGGATACTGTACAACAATGTGGAACAGAAGAGATCGTGGGGCAAGCAAAATGAACCACCACCAACCACACCAAAGGCCGGTCTTCATCCAAAGAAGGTGATGTGTATATGGTGGGATTGGAAGGGAGTCCTCTATTATGAGCTCCTTCCAGAAAACCAAACGATTAATTCCAACAAGTACTGCTCCCAACCAGACCAACTGAAAATGGCATTCGACTAAAAGCATCCAGAATTAGTCAACAGAAAATGCATAATCTTCCATCAGGATAATTCAAGACTGCATGTTTTTTTGATGACCAGGCAAAAACTGTTACAGCTTGGCTGGGAAGTTCTGATTCATCCGCCGTATTCACCAGACATTGCACCTTCGGATTTCCATTTATTTCAGTCTTTATAAAATTCTCTTAATGGAAAAAATTTCAATTCCCTGAAAGACTGTAAAAGGCACCTGGAACAGTTCTTTGCTTAAAAAGATAAAAAGTTTTGGGAAGATGGAATTACGAAGTTGCCTGAAAAATGGCAGAAGATAGTGGAACAAAAGGGTGAATACGTTGTTCAATAAAGTTCTTGGTGGAAATGAAAAATGTGTCTTTTATTTTTACTTAAAAAACCAAAGGCACTTTTTAGCCCACCCAATATATATTCTTTTTCATATTATTTTCCATTATGGTTTATTACAGGATATTGAATATAGTTCCCTGTGCTATACAGTAGGACCTTGTTGTTTATCCATCCTGTATATAATAGTTTGCATCTACTAACCCCAAACTCCTGATCCTTCCCTCCCCACCCCCCCCCCCCTTGGCAACCACAAGTCCATTCTCTTTTTCTGTGAGTCTTTTTTTCTGTTTTGTAGATATGTTCATTTGCGTCATATTTTAGACTCCACATATAAATGATATCATATGGTATTTTTCTTTGTCTGACTTCACTTAAACTCTAGGTCCATCCATGTTGCTGCAAATAGCATTATTTCTTCTTTTTTATGGCTGGGTAATATTCCCATATATTCCATGTGAGATACACACACACACACACACACACACACACACACACAGATATCACATCTTCTTTATCCATTCATCTGTTGATGGACATTTAGGTTGTTTCCACACCTTGGCTATTGTAAATAGTGCTGCTATGAACATAGGGGTGCATGTATCTTTTGGAATTATAGTTTTGTCTGGGTATATGCCCAGGAGTGGGATTGCTGGATCATATGGCAACTCTATTTCTAGTTTTTTGAGAAACCTCCATACTGTTTTCCATAGTGGCTGCACCAATTTACATTCCCACCAACAGTGTAAGAGGGTTCCCTTTTCTCCACACCCTCTCCAGCATTTATTATTTGTAGACTTTTTAAAGATGACCATTCTGACCAGTGTGAGGTGGTAGGTACTTCATTGTAGTTCTGATTTGCATTTCTCTAATAATTAGTGGTGATGAGCATATTTTCATGTGTCTATTGGCCATCTGTAAGTCTTTTTTGGAGAAATGTATATTTAGGTCTTCTGCCTAGTTTTTGATTGGGTTGTTTTTTTTGTTGTTATTTAATTGTATGAGCTGTTTATATATTTTGGAAATTAAGCCCTTGTCAGGTGCATAATTTGCAAATATTTTCTCACAGTCCATAGGCTGTCTTTTCATTTTGTTTCTGGTTTCCTTTGCTGTGCAAAAGCTTATAGGTTTAATTAGGTCCCATTTGTTTATTTTTGCTTTTATTTCTAGTGCCTTGGGAGACTGACCTAAAAATATTGGTACAATTTATGTCAGAGAATGTTTTGCCTGTGTTCTCTTCTGGGAGTTTTATGGTGTCATGTTTAAGTCTTTAAGTCATTTTGAGTTTATTTTTCTGTGTGGTGTGAGGGTGTGTTCTAACTTCATTGATTTGCATATGGCTGTCCAACTTTCCCAACACCAGTTGCTAAAGAGACTATCTTTTCACCATTGTATATTCTTGCCTTGTATATTCTTTGTTGAAGATTTACTGACCATTGGTATGTGGTTTATCTCTGGGCTCTCTATTCTGTTCCACTGATCCGTATGTCTGTTTTTGTGCCAATACCACACTGTTTTGATTACTGCAGCTTTGCAGTATTGTCTTAAATCTGGGAGGGTTATGCCTCCTGCTTTGTTCTTTTTCCTCAGGATTGCTTTGGTAATTCTGGATCTTTTATGGTTCCCTGTAAAATTTAGGATTATTTGTTCTTGTTTTGTGAAAAATGTCATGGGTCATTTGATAAGGGATCACATTAAATCTGTAGATTGCTTTGGGTAGTGTGGCCATTTTAACAATGTTAGTTTTTCCAGTCCAAGAGCATGGGATATCTTTCCATTTCTTTGAATCATCTTCAGTTTCCTTTATTAATGTTTTATAGTTTTCAGCATATAAGTCTTTCACCTCCTTGGTGAGGTTTATTCCTAAGTATTTTAATTTTTTTGATGTGATTTTAAAAGAGATTGTTTGTTTACATTCCCTTTCTGATATTTCACTGTTAGTGTAAAGAAATGCAATCAATTTCTGTATCTTAATCTTGTATGCTGCTACCTTGCTGAATTCATTTATCAGTTCTAGTAGTTTTGGTGTGGAGTCTTTAGGGTTTTCTATATATAGTATCATGCCATCTGCATATAATGGCAGTTTTACCTCTTCCCTACCAATCTGAGTACCTTTTATTTCTTGTCTGATTGCTGTGGCTAGGACTTCCAGTACTATGTTGAATAAAAGTGGTGAGAGTAGGCATTCTTGTCTTGTGCCACATTTTAGCAGGAAGGCTTTCAGCTTTTCACCATTGAGTATTATATTGGCTGTGGGTTTGTCATAAAAACTTTTCTTATGTTGAGATATGTTCCATCTATACCCACTTTCATAAGGATTTTTATCATGAATGGATGTTGAATTTTATTGGATGCTTTTTCTGCATCTATTGAGATCATCATATGGTTTTTGTCTTTTCTTTTGTTGATGTGGTGTATCACATTCATTTGCGTATTTTGACCCTGTGATGATCCTTGTGACCCTGGGATGAATCTAACTTGATCATGGTGTATGACCTTTTTCATGTGTTGTTGGATTTGGTTTGCTGAGAATTTTTGCATCTATATTCATCAAAGATATTGGCCTGTAGTTTTCTTTTTTGGTAGTGTCTTTGTCTGGCTTTGGTATCAGGGTGATGGTGGCTTCATAGAATGTCTTTGGGAGTGTTCCTTTTCTTCAATCTTTTGGAAGAGTTTGAGAAGGATCAGTATAAACTCTTCTTTGTATATTTGGTAGAATTCGCCTGTGAAGCCGTGTGGTCCTGGACTTTCGTTTGTAGGGAGTTTTTAAAATTACACATTCTCTTTCACTTCTAGTGATCATTCTGTTCAAGTTATCTATTTCTTCTTTTTTTTAATTTATTAATGTGTTTATTTTTTGCTGCGTTGGGTCTTCATTGCTGCGCGCAAGCTTTCTCTAGTTGCAGTGAGCAGGGGCTACTCTTCATTGTGGTGCACGGGCTTCTCATTGTGGTGGATTCTCTTGTTGCAGAGCACAGGCTCTAGGCATGTGGGCTTCAGTAGTTGTGGCACGTGGGCTCAGTAGTTGTGGCTCACGGGCTTAGTTGCTCCGCGGCATGTGGGATCTTCCCAGACCAGGGATCGAACCCGTGTCCCCTGCTTTGGCAGGCGGATTCTTAACCACTGCGCCACCAGGGAAGTCCCTCTATTTCTTCTTGCTCCAGTTTTGGTGGGCTGTATATTTCTAGAAACTTGTCCATTTCTTCCAGGTTAGCAAATTTATTGGCATATAATTGTGCATAGTATTCTCGTGGTTTGTGGTATTTCTCTGGTATCAGCTGGGATTTCTCCTCTTTCATTTCTTATGTTTTTATTTGGGTCTTCTCTCTTTTCTTCTTGGTGAGCCTGGCCAGAGGTTTGTCAATTTTGTTTACCCTTTCAAAGAACTGGCTCTTGGTTTTATTGATTTTTTTTAATTGTTTTTTTTAATCTCTGTTTTATTTATTTCCTCTCTGATCTTTATTATCTCCTTTCTCCTGCTAATTTTAGTTTTTTTTGTTCTTCTTTTTCTAATTCTTTTAGGTGGTGGGTTCAGTTGTTTGAGATTTTTCTTGTTTTAAAGAAGGCCTGTATCACTATGAACTTCTCTCTAAGAACTGGTTTTGCTGCATTCCATAGATTTCATATGATTGTGCTTTCATTGTCATTTACCTCAAGGTATTTTTAAATTTCTTCTTTGATTTCATCGTTGACCTATTAGTTTTTTAGTAGCATGTTGTTTAGTCCATGTAATTGGTTTTTTTCTCGTTTCTTTTTCTGTGGTTGATTTCTAGTTTCATCCCATCATCGTCAGAAAAGATGCTTGAAATAATTTCTATCCTCTTAAATTTGTTGAGGCTTGTTGAGACTTGTGCCCTAGTACGTGGCCAGTCCTAGAGAGTGTTCCATGTGCACTTGAAAAGAAGGTGTATTCTGCTTTTTTGGCTGTAATATCTTGAAAATATCAATTAAGTATAACAGTTCTATTGTATCCTTTAGGATCTCTGTTGCCTTATTCATCTTCTGTCTCGAAGATCTGTTCATTGATGTGAGTGGGGTGTTAAAATCTCCTACTATTATTGTATTCCGTCAATTTCTCCCTTTATGTCTGTTAGTATTTCTTTTATGTATTTGGATGCTCCTATACTGGGTGCATATATGTGGACAAGTGTAATATTCTCTTCTTGTGTTGATCCTTTTATCATTATATAGTATCCTTCTTTATCTTTCTTTATAGCCTTTGTTTTAAAGTCTATTTTGTCTGATATGAGTATTGCTACCCCTGCTTTCTTGTCATTTCCGTTTGCATGAAATGTCCTTTTCCATCCTCTCACTTTCTTTTTTTTTATTTTTGTTTATTTTATTTTTGGCTGTGTTGGGTCTTCGTTGCTGCACGCAGGCTTTTCTCTGGTTGTGGCAAGCAGGGTCTACTCTTCTTTGCAGTGCATGGGCTTCTCATTGCAGTGGCTTCTCTTGTTGTGGAGCACGGGCTCTAGGCACACAGGCTTCAGTAGTTGTGGCACACAGGCTCAGTAGTTGTGGCTCGTGGGCTCTAGAGCACAGGCTCAGTAGTTGTGGTGCATGGGCTTAGTTGCTCCACAGCATATGGGATCTTCCCGGACCAGGGCTCGAACCCGTGTCCTCTGCATTGGCAGGCGGATTCTTAACGACTGTGCCACCAGGGAAGCCCCATCCCCTCACTTTCAATCTATGTGTGTCCTTTGCCCTAAAGTGGGTCTCTTGTAGGCAGCGTATTGTAGGCTCTTGTCCTTTTTATCCAGTCTGCCACTCTCTGTCTTTTGATTGGAGCATTTAGTCCATTGACATTTAAGGTAATTACTGATAGATATGTATTTATTGCCATTTTGAACCTTGTTTTCCCATTGATTTTATATTTCTTCCTTGTCCCTTTCTTTTTTTGTTTTTCCTTTTGTGGTTTGATGATTTTTTTTGTAGTATGCTTGTGTTCTCTTCTTTTTGGTTTTTGTGAACCTATTGTATGTTTTTGATTTTTGGATACCCTGTTTTTGAAGTATGTTAACCCCTTCCTATATCTACTAGCTTTAGACTGGTAGTCATACAGGCTTAAACACACTCTAGGAAAAAAAAATATACATTTTCTTACTGTCCTCCCCCACATTTTATGATTTGATGTCCTCTTTTACATCTTCACGTTCATCCTTTTGCTGTTCATTGTCATTATCATCACTTTCACAGAAATTTTTTGTTTTGTCTTTCTTTAAATCTGTGTACTGGCTTATTTAAGTGATTTACTTTCCAAATGTGATTTTCTCTTCCCTGTAGATTCTTACTTCTTTTCTATTTAGAGAAGACCTTTCAATATTTCCTTTAGGATAGGTTTAGTATTGCTGTATTCTTTTAGTTTTTGCCTGTGTGAGAAATTCTTTATCTCTTCTTCTATTCTAAATGATAATCTTGCTGGGTAGAGTATCCTAGGTTGCAGATTTTTCCCTTTCAGGACTTTGAATATATCTTGCCGCTCCTTTCTGGCCTGCAACGTTTCAGTAGAGAAATCAGCTGATAGCCTTATGGGGGTTACCTTGTAGTTAACTCTTTGTTTTTCTCTTGCTGCCTTTAGAATCCTCTCTTGAACTTTTGCCATTTTAATTATAATATGTCTTGGTGTAGGTCCGTTTGGGTTCATCTTGTTTGGGACCCTCTGTGCTTCCTGTAACTGGATATCTGTTTCCTTCTCTAGGTTTGGGAAGTTTTCAGCCATAGTTTCTTCAAATACGTTTTCAATTCCCTTTTCTCTTTCTTCTCCTTCTGGGATCCCTATTATGCATAGATTGGCATGCTTTATATTATCCCATAAGTCTCTTGTATTGCTTTCATTTTTTAAAATTTGGCTTTCTGTCTGCTGTTCTGATTGGGTGCTTTCCATTATTCTGTCTTCCAGATCGCTTATTTGTTCCTCTGTGTTATTCATTCTGCTGTTCATTGCCTTTAGCTCAGCTTTCCTCTTGGCGAATGAGTTCTCTAGCTTTTCTTGGTTCCTTTTTTATAGTTTCTAGTTCCTTTTTACAGTAATCTGCATTTCTGTCAACAGCCCTTCTTAATTCCTTCAGTATTTTCATTATCTCCTTTTCGAACTCTGTGTCTGTTAGACTGAAGAGATCTGTTTCATTTGTTGTCCTTTCAGGGGAATTCTCCTGATTTTTTAACTGGGAGCGGTTCCTCTGCTTCTTCATTTTACTTATATTTCTGTTGCTTTATGAGTTTAGGAGAAACAATTACCTACTGTGGTCTTGGAGGGCTATTCATATGTGGGAACATCCCTGTGTAGCCTGCTTGGGTTTAATATTTTTGGTGCGAGGGCTGTTTTTAGTATGGATGCCTGTCGCATCTTTCCTTAGTGTATGCTGGCCGTTATCCCCTTGATAGGAGGTGTGACTGGCATTGTGATCAGAGCCTGCACTAGATGTTGAGCGAGGCAGCCATGCAGGGTGAGATTTCAGCCCTGTTTCCTAAGTTGCGTGGCCCCTGGGCTCAGCTGTGATTTCAGCCCCTCCTCTGCATGTGGGCAACCCACTGGTGGCTGGGGCGTGGGAACCCAGCCCAGGCAGGAGCCCACCCAGGCAGCGGCCCACTGAAGTGGTGGCTTGGGTGCGTGCTCCCAGAGCCTGTAGAGGCTGCTATGGCGGCTCCACCCCTCCCTTTGTACACCGCTTAATGGCACTTCACTTCTATGGCGGGCTCGAGCTTCTTCTGCAAACACCCCCAGTTGCGGCTGTACCAAGCTTCTTCTGCAAACACCCCCAGTTGCGGCTGTACCACACTCCAGCCCCTTCAGGCTGTCTCCGTGCAGCCAACAGCACACCTCTCCCCAGGTCTGTTCTCTAAACCCCGCGTTCCAGCCCCCAGCCCCCACACCAGCAGCGGCGCATCTCAGGCTGGGGTGCACAAAGCAGTGGCACAGACCACCTGTGTACGTCTCTCTCTGTTCTGCCTGCCACAAACCAGCTGTGCTCTCCTCTGAGCCTCTGGAGCTCCCTTTCTGTCCTGGCTGATCTCGCCACCAGTGAGGGGGCTTCCCAGGGTGCAGGAACCTCGCCACTCCTTCAGCTCCTTCCCGGGGGAGCAGGTCCCATCCCGCTTCCTCTTTTTTTTTTTTTTTCTTTCATCCTGCCCGGTTACGTGGAGATCCTTCTTGTCCTTTCAGGTGTTTGAGGTCTCCTGCCAGTGATGGGTAGGTATTCTGTGAGAATTTTTCCATTTGTATTTTTTGATGTATTTGTGGGAGGAGGTGAGTTCCACATCCTTCTACTCCACCATCTTGACTGGAGCGCAGGAATGTGTTTCTTGGAGATGAAGCTTCACCAGAGATCTTTCTCTGTAGCTTCTGGGTTGGCCTCTGCTGTGACCTCTTTCTTACTCTCAGTGTACTTACACCGTGTCATCTGGTTGAAATCTCCATTTATTCATTTACTCGTTCCAAAAAAGTATTTATTGAGCACCTGCTATCTGCTAATTATTGCATTTTCTATGTGTTTTTGTCCAGAGTCATAGGTAGATGTTTCATATGCCATCATAAGCCTTTGATACTCACTGGGTCCCATATAGGCCACAATATACTTCCACCATCTGTTCTGCAACACTAGTTACCCCAAAGCAGGATCCCTGAGACCGCTGGGTCAACTGTCCTTCTAGGGATTCTAGCCCCAAATGTGAAACAACTATTAAAAGAATCAGCCTGGGGACTTCCCTGGTGGTCCAGTGGTTGAGACTTCGCCTTCCAATGCAAGGGGTATGGGTTCGATTCCTGGTCAGGGAGCTAAGATCCCACATGCCTCAGGGCCAAAAAACCAAAACATAAAACAGAAGCAATATTGTAACAAATTCAATAAAGACTTTAAAAATGGTCCACATTAAAAAAAAAAAAATCAGCCTGTTTGTAAAAGTTCTACATGAATCTAAGGGGTCCTAAGTATTTCTCTGGGCAAAATAATCCTTATTCTTTGCCTTTATAAGTAAGATTCTTCATTACCTCGAGATTCATTCTGTGCATTCTGTGTTTCTTCTCTTGTTTAGAAGGGGAAACTATTTCAGAAGTTGGCCTGTGATTTACCCAGGATCCAGGGTCTTGAGCAAGTCTTCACTGGAGTCAGACTCCTGGGTTCCACGCAGTGCAAAAAGCAAAAGCCCTTTGAGGCAGGACACTTTCGTAGAGACAAGGAAGCTCAAGAAAGGAACAGTAGCCTGACTGAGGCCTGCAGCTAGTAAGCCAGGTCTGTCCACTCTGTCCTGCTGGGGTCAGAATGTTATCTGAGAGGTTATTGTGCCTGGAGAGACCTTCTGCCTTCCCTGGGTCATCAGGGATCATGGGAACTAGTGGTGAGCCTCTGGCCCAGGTCGGGACAAGGGGGCAGTAATACTGTAGTGCAGCACTGTCACCCAGGGTGGTGCGTTTTGATCTGACCACAGATGCAGGGCTTTCTGTCCCGCTGCTTCTCTTCCCTTCTGGTTCATTCATCAGTTACCTATGCAGCAGTTGCGATTATTTCTAGGTTTTACTGGGTACCCGGGAAATGGTTGGGCTACGAGGGATCAGCTTTATATCCTGATGCAAATGGGACTCCTCTTACCAGGGACCGAGCCGATGCTCACGATCTATTGAGCTGCTTTAGAATAAGTAGCTCTGACACCACTGTGGGCAGTGAAGTGAGCTAGGGAGCAGGATAGGCTTTGAGTGTGGCTGACAGGTTGGAACCGAACTCCACTATTCAGCTCCATATGTGGTCTGAGGAGGTTTCCATAAGCATCCGCATACCTCTCCCCCCTTGCCCCCACTAGCTCTCTTGGTATATGGAAGGGTTGTTTATTTTAAATTATGGGATAGCTCTTCTAATTGTGTGTTCTTAATTATGTTTGCATTTCACTCTTTTAGTTTGTCGGGAACTAGCGCCCTCTAGTGGAAAAGGTGACCACTTCCTCATTTTTGCCCCACATACACAAGTCTTTGGAAGGCAAGAAAGGAACACTCTGTGTGTTGAGAAGATATCCATGGAAGCTTTAGGTGCCAGCCCAGGAAGTGAGGAACGGGGCCCAGGAAAAAGGAATAAGGGGTGGGGCGAGTGTTCAGCACTAACACGTCTCCTTGAACTGAAGTCTGAGGGAAAGATACAGATAAATAGATTGTCTGACTGTGTGCACTTATCGTGGGCCTCTGTGGATTCCCTCCCCTCCCCTCCCCCCTGCACTGTGCACCCCTCCTCCCTCGGGGCGTCTCTGGTCTCTCCCGAGTGGCACGATGCAGGCCCCACCTCCCCGTCGGAGTTCAGAGCATGTCTTTTCTCTTGCACTAATCCGCCTGGAGGTGTGTCTGGGCTTATGCTCAGGAACAAGGCCACCCCCTCTCGTGTGCCTCCCTTCCCAAACCTTGGTCTCTGTTCCTAGTTCACCCCTGGGTTCCACTTGGTGCCAAAGTTTACGAAAGAGGATTCTGTCCTGCCCACAGACTCCAGGACTAATGGAAAATAAAGAACAAAGCACAAGCCAGTATGTACTTTCCAATAATTTTTTTGTTTTTAATATCAATTGACATTTTAAAAAATACAGAGGTGTTTGACACAGAATAGCACCATTGTGTAGGACACACACAGTTCCTGCGCCCAGCACCTGAAGGGGGGGTTCTCTTGCCTGGGCTGGGGGGCAGTCACTCAGGGGGCGTTTGACTCACACCAGTTAGTTTCCTGCCTCTGCCTTGACCCAAAGGTCTTACAGGAAGACAATAAATAAATAGAACACCGAGATTTTATTTTGCAGTCTGCCCAGTTCAGGTCTCTTAGAGAAGGGAGAAAAGTCCAAACTGTGAGAGGGTGGGATGAATGGACATCAGGTCAGGTCAGCCATTCAGTGCAGAGTCCTAGAGTGACTGGGATTGGAAAGTACTTGGGTCCTTTGGGTTTGCAATGGATTGTGTTGTTTCTGGGTTCGGGTTTTTACAAGAAGCAGACAGGCCCTATGTCCACACCGAATTCCTGCTCGGGCCCTCCTATGTCCATGGGTGCAATGTCAATGATGGGGAGGCGTGAGGTCTTCTGCGACCGGTACTCGATCATAGTCTTGCCCCACTTACCGGTGTGTTTCTAGGGGAGAAAGAGAGGAGAGTCGGCGGCTGCCTTACAAGCCGGTGCCAGCTGCCCTGGACCCCAAAACTGAACACAAAGCACAGAACACACGCGGGGGGCCTAGACCTCTTTTGGATTGACCTCCACCTCGACTCCAGTCCTCAGCAGTAGGGCCTCCTCCCCCTGCCCTTCTCCTCCCCACTCTCCACAGTGACCCGGCCTGCAAGGGCAGAGGCGCACGCACGTTGCACGAGTGTTCCTCCAAGCCACTGGACCCGCTGAGCCAAGGGAGGGGAGGAGACGGAACAACACGCTCCACTGCCACACCTGTCGCTCCGCGTGTCATCCCCACGTAGCCCCTCACGCTCGTGCCCCTTTAGGACTACGATGCCTGCTGTGGACCAACCCTCTGCCTGCTCCAGCCCGGGGCCCCGGGAAGCTCATCTCTCTGGCGGCCCAGCCGGCCTGACTCACCGTGCAGCCATCCTTCAGAACAGTATACGTGAACCTGCTGTTGCCCTCAGCCCGGATCTCCACGTCGTTGGAGCCCTGGAGGAGCAGGGCCTTCTTGAGGTTGCCCGCGGCTTCGTCCAGGTAGGCGATGCTGTTCTTGCAGTGGTAGGTGACGTTCTGGGAGCCCTCGGTGGACAGCAGGCGCAGGAAGGTCATCTGGACGTTGGCGGTGTTGGGAGCCAGGTTGTCATCTCCATAGCTGAACTGGGAGGGCAGAGAGCAGTGGCGTGAGGCCCGGGGGCGGGGGCCTCCGACCAGGGTTCGGAGGAGCTGAAGGGGACTGGGGGGGGGCAGGTCACTGGGAAGACATTTTTGCTTCCAGGGAGTGTAGCAAGCCTCCAAGGACTCTCCCTCCACCTCGAAATGGGAAAGAATCCTACCCCTCCTCTTTCCTTCCCCTCAACTCTGCGAGCAAGGCGCTATGTGAGCAAGGCGCTAAAAACTGCCAGGGAGAAAGCAGAGAAGGCTGCTGAGGCGCCGTCCCTGGCCTAGAGCAAGCGGGGACTCACGTGGAAGCCACCGTTGATGGTTTCTCCGAACCAGATGTGTTTCTTGTCCTTGCTCTTGCTGCTCCACCAGTTCTTCTTGGGGACGCTGGCCGGGCTGGGGTAGACGCAGGTCTCGCCAGTGTCCATGTTGCAGAAAACCTTCATGGCGTCCAGGGTGCAGCCCTGGTTCGGGTCGATCCAGTAATCTCCTGCAGCGGAGAGGCAACACCCCATCGGGGCTCAGACAGGCACAGACACACGCTCCCGAGAGGGCCAGGCCTGCCTGGGGTGACAGAAAGGCCTACGGGGACACCAGGGGGAGAGGAGCAGGGTGTGAGGGCCACATGCGGCCAAAGGGAGGGGAGAGGGAGGGATCCGGGCCAGGAGACCCGGATGGGAATGTCCAGGGCTAAACAGGGGTGCAGGCAAAGGGACAGGAGCAGGGCCTGCCTGGTGGATGGAACTCTACCCTGAAGTGACTTCCACCATGTAGTCATGGCAGGACGGGACCAGGGCTGCAGTTTCTCTGCTGTGAAATGGGGGAGCCACCAGTGCCAGAACCTTCCAGGCCTGACTCTGCCCGGCACTAAGAGATGCCTGCTCCCTCCTTCGGAAGGGGGCCATGCCCAGCGGGCTGACTTCCTATTCTCCGGGGCGGGGATCCTGCCCTCCAGGCTCACCGCTCTTCCACTCAGGGTGGCAGAGTTTCAGGTCCCGGCAGGTGCGAGCGGGGTTCTTGCGGGATCCCTCAGGGCTGCGGATGCTCTCGATCTGGTTGTTGAGGGACTTGAGTGTGGCATCCACCTCGGCGTCGTGCTGTCTCAGGTTGCCGGCTGCCTCATCGGCCCGCATGTACTGCAGGGGGTCGGGGCCCTTCTCTCTCTGGCCTAGGCCAGCAAAGGCGGACATGTCAATGCCAGGGCCAGGGGGACCTGGAGGGCCAGGGGGTCCAGGATTTCCAGGAGGACCCTGCAGCAGGAAACAGAGAAATCAGTCAGGAATTACAGGGAGATGCCCCTCCGGTGTCCATCCCCACCTGCTAGAATGTACTAGGATGTCTTCTTCCCAGTCCCGTGAGGTTGGGTGTGTGCGTGTGTGTGTGTGTGTGTGTGTGTGTGTGTGCAGCAGGCCAAGACCAAGAAAACCATAGAATGCTCCCTGTTTTTACATTAGCCCCTCTCTTCTATGTCTCATGGACTCTTTGAACTTCCATGGAGCTCCCAGGATAAAGGATGCTGTCACATTAGCTGCAGGCTGATGCCCCGAAAGAAGCCCTTAGCATCAGAGAGCTCAAGCCTCCCGGTGCTGGGAACACCCCAGACAGCAGGAAGGACACTCACAGCAGGGCCAGTTTCGCCTGAACGTCCACGGGGTCCAGGAGGTCCAATGGGGCCGGGGATTCCATTAGCGCCATCTTTGCCAGAGGGACCGACGGGGCCAGGAGGACCCTGCAGGCCGGTAGAGAGAAAGGCAGTGAGATGAGAGCCATCGACACAGGGAAGGTCCGGGAGAAGCCGGGGCTGGTGAGGTGGCCGTCCTGGTAGCACTAATAGCTGCTCTCTTCCCAAGTTTTCCCGTTTCTCAGTCACAGAACCCCATGCTGGTCTCCGTGTGGCCAAGAACCAGCAGGATGGCGCCACGGCTCTCCTACTCCCCACAGTCCTCTTTGTAAAATCCCATTCCCAGGGATAGGATGCAGACCAACGTCTGACAGCCGAGAGCTGCTCTCGTGTTCGTCCTGTGATCTCAGGTACTTCTCTGACCACAGTCTCACCGAGCCAGGCCCACTTCTGCTGCTGAGTGAGGCCCCTGAGCCCGAGGCTCCTCCAGAAGCAGCCACATTTCCCTCCTCACCAAACACCTGACCAGCACCCTGGTCCCACCCCGGAGGAAGGGTTCTCTCCGTCTCACTTACTCTGGGGCCAGAAGGACCGGCAGGACCAGAAGTACCTTGGTCTCCAGCAGGACCCTGTGCAGCGGGAAGAGGCAAAGGTCAGAGGTCAGCACAGACAGGGCCCCATCTTCCATGTCAGGAGGCCTTCTTGAACATGTGTATATACTGGGAGTTGGGGGAGCACATACATGTCCCGCCCCTGTGCCCCTTCCATGTGCTCCTCCCTCCAACCCTGAGGAGGTCCTGGACATTTCTCAGGATGATCCCAAGTCGCCGGAGCAGCTTGGGAAACTCAGGTGGGCTCTGTGAAGTGGGACGCCTTGGGGAGCCAAGCGCAGCCAGTGGCACTCACGGGCGGGCCGGGCAGACCCTGCAGACCAGTGAAGCCACGGTGTCCCTTCAGTCCCCTCTCGCCAGCCTCTCCCGTTTCTCCTTTGTCACCTCGGGGGCCTTGAGGACCCTGGGAACAAGACACAGAGACACAGGTTTGCTCAGCTCAGGCCAGCCTCTGCCAGCCTCACCCGAGCCAAGGAGCCCCAGGTCCCTGCTGCCCCCTGAACCTGCCTGTCGGGGACCCAGCACCGGACGCTCAGATACTCACTGGCAATCCCCGGGCTCCGGCTGGTCCTGAGGGTCCCATGGGGCCTTGTGCACCCTGTGGGGAGAGTGGGGGCAGCGTCAGAGCACAGTCAGGACAGGGACGGCCCTCTTCTGCGTCTGCCCCGGGCTGGGCACGGAGGCTACTGCTCCACAGCCCACCCCAGGGACGCGTCCAGGGCCTGGCACGGGGGAGGGCGGGTGGTGGAAAGCTCCCTACCCACGCAGCCACCCTCCTCCACCGTGGCTTTTACTGACTCGAAGATACTCACAGCTTCTCCTCGGTCTCCCTGCTTGCCGATTGGGCCGGCGGGGCCAGGAGAGCCAGGGGCCCCTGGGGCTCCGGGGCCACCCACGGGACCGGTCTCACCACGATCGCCCTGTCAGGAGAGAGGTCTCAGGCTCAGAGAGGAACGTTCCAGAAGAGGCAAGGAGAGACGTGATTCTGACCCCAACCCTGCCAGGCCAATGGAATGTCCTCCCCGCCCCACCGCACTCACCTTGAGTGAGACCCCGATACTCACCTTGACTCCAGCTGCACCGTCTCTGCCGGGGGGGCCGTCAGCACCAGGGCTTCCCTGTGCAAAGGGAAACGGACGCCATCAGAGCTGCCCGCCATCCTCGCCTCTGCTTCCCGTCCTCCCTCAGGAGCCCAGCTCTCAGTCTCCGTGCCCTCTCTCTCCCATCACCACCTTCCCATCACATCTGGGCGCTTGGGCTCGGCCCGTCTGTCACCCCCTTCTCCAGGGCTCCCTTCTCCCTAGAACGGGCTACCCCACAGTGGATCCCACCGCACACCTCGCGTCCAGGTTCACCCGCAGGACCAGTCAGGCCGGGAGGGCCCACGGGGCCAGGGGGGCCTCGGTCTCCAGATGCTCCAGGAGCTCCCTGCTTGCCAGGCTCACCCTGGGGGACAGCAACGAGGAGGATGAGTGCGCGCTCCAAGGCCCCTCTGAGCCCTCCTGGGGAGGGCGCTGACCGGGGCTCAGTTCAGACGGTACGGAGCGGGTGGCAGCCTCGGGGCGGCCGGGCCGCCGAGAGCACCAGGTGAAGAGCCTCCACCCGAGCCAGGCTGGGCCCGGCCCGCGCGGAGGAAGGGGCATCCCCGCTCACCGATGGGCCGGGCAGGCCGGGGAATCCTCGCTCACCACGCTGCCCAGGCAGACCAACGATGCCCCTCTGACCAGCCAGACCCTGGGGACCTGGAGGACCGTCGGGACCCTGAGGGAGGAGAGGAGGGAGGTGAGAACTTGAGAAGTGACACGGAGCCGCCCCCCGCCCATCCGTGAGGCGGCTGGCTGCCCACTGCAGGGGTCAGGGCTCTTCTCTCTGCGGCGCCTGCCCCTCCCCAGCAGCCCCACAGTCCTGCCCCCCCCCACTCTGGGCTCTGTGGGCCCACGTGCCCTTCACACTCCTGCTCCAGGGACCTTGGCCCTGGGCTCCCCAGCCTGGGGTGGGACTTACAGAAGGACCGTCGTCTCCAGGCTCTCCCTTCTCGCCAGGGGGTCCGGAAGGACCTTGGAGGCCAGGGTCACCAGCTCGGCCAGGGGGGCCGCTGTCTCCTCGAGCACCTTTGGGACCATCTTTTCCAGAAGGACCAGGGGGGCCGGGGGGTCCAGGGTTGCCCTAGAAGGAGCAAATGCGGGAAGTGAGAACGCATCTCACCCTTCGCCATCCTTCCAGGCTGCCAAGGCCACGGTGACCCTCTGGGGGCTTCCTCCACCCTAAGGGCAGCTTGACCCCCACCCTGGGCTACATCTTCCATCTTCTCTCCCCCGTGAGCTCTGGCTTCAAGCCAGCCTGGCTTCTCCAGCCTCTGCACACTTTCCTTTCTCTGATCTACCTGGACTCCCTCCTGCCTCCTTCCCTGTGGCCTCAGTCCCACCACCGGTCCTCAAGGAACAGCTCCAGCCTTGCTCCTGGCCCCTAAGCCTCTGCGCCCGCTCCCTCTGCACTTGGTGGTGTTGGTGAGCTGGGGGACTTCTCATCACCTCTCCTCCCACTCCTGCGAACTCAAGAGCAAGATGCAGACATTCTTACAAAGCACAGTGTGCTCAAGAAGTGTGTGTCCACGATGAAAGCAACTGTACCAGCCCTGCCCTGTCCACGGAGCCAGAAGCCCGTGGCCAGCAAGAGGGCGCACCGCCCTGCTCCCAGCTGTCTACAAGGAGAACAGGCCCCTGTGGTCAGTGAGCTACTGTTCCCAGGAGTGGGGATGGGCACACAGACGTGTGGGGGACTGGGCCAGACTCTTCGACCCCTGCCTGTGCCTCCCATGCCTGGAGTTAGGGAGGAAACAGCCGGGGGCAGCACTTACATTGGAACCTGGGGGTCCGACGCGGCCTGCAGCTCCGGGGAATCCGGTGGCCCCCTATGTGACGAGAAGAGGACCCTGAGTACCTCAGACCCTCAGGAGGCCCAAGAATCAAATTTGGGGGCGGGGACCTCATAGGCTGGTGTGGAAAGGGGCGAGGGGCGCACGGCAGCAAGGGGAGAGCTAGAGAGGGAGAAAGGGCCCCCAGGTCTGGCCGCTGCCTTGTGCAGCTGCAGCTTCTCAGCCTCCAGCCCCTGCAGGGGGAGGATGCGGCTGGGGCGGTCAGCGCTGGGTGGGGGGGGGGCGCCCTCTCTCCCACCCGGCTGTGGGGTGGGCTCTGTGTGGGAGGGGCTCGGGCTGAGAGGGAAGGAGGCGGGGTGGGGTCCCTGGGGCCAGGCCTCCTTCCTGAGGCCGGGGGTGGGTGCGAGAGAAGCCACTGCCCCTACAGTGCCCTCCACCCGGCCCAGTGACAGTGGGAATGGGGGCCTCGCTCACCGGGGGGCCTTGAGCACCTCGGGCTCCTTTAGGACCAGTCACACCAGTAGGACCCTGAGGAGGAAGGAGGGAGACGGTGAGGCCCGGTCGCCCCGGGGCAGGGCTGTGGGCTTCTGGGCGTGAGTTCCTTCTGAGCCCCGACCGTGGACTCCTGAGAGCTAGGTTCTCAAAGACGCAGCTTTGTCAGCACTAAAATCCCAGCCTGGAGAGGCTGTCACAGGTGGGCCTGCCACCCTGACCCACAGGAGACTCGTGTTCTAGGAGACCTCGGGGAGGGCAGGCCCATCAGGTGTCCTCAGAGCCAGTCCAAGGTCTCCCAGGAGACTGGCCGCTCTGCCCCAGGCCGTCTGTGCTCAGGGAGTCCCAGCGGCTGGTACCCTGTGTCCGGCCCCCAGCCACACACCCACACCCACACCCACGGCACTGAAAGCCAGCTTAGCTCCTTGAACCTTTACCCCTGAGCACAAATTCCTCCTCCCTGCAGCCTCCCCCTCCTGTGGCTGCAGCAGCGGCTCCGGAGTCTGCTGGGTGGAGGGCCCTAAACACAGGCGGCCATCCCCAGGCCTCCTAGCCACCTCTGCCTGCCCAGGCCCCTCTCCCGGCACCCAGCACCGCCTACCCTGTGGGATCGGTTGCCGGGGGGGAGCTCAGCGTTACCCACCTGAGGCCCGGGAGCTCCAGAGGGGCCCTGAGGACCCGGGGCACCAGCGTCACCTTTCTGGCCAGCCTCTCCTTGCTCGCCTTTGGCACCGGGCTGGCCGTCAGCACCCTGTCCCGGGAAGGAGGAGGAAGCCAGTGAGTGCGGGCAAACACTCGAGGTTCCTCCAAAGGGGCCAGAGACTGTGTGAGTGTGTGCGTCCACCCTGGGCCTGGACACCGAGTCTCAGGTAGGACGGTTACATCGGTGTGGAGATGTGGACGGAGAGGAGCCATTTCCCTCTTCTTTAAATCCTGTCCCTCCCTCCCCACCCGCCGCAGGCGGGAAGGTGTCCTTGGGGAATGACGCGAGATGGCCAGAGCGGAGGGCATGGGAGGGAGGGAGGGAGGGTGGACAGAGATACCCACAGGAGGACCGGCAAATCCAGCGGGTCCGGGGGGTCCAGTCTCGCCACGTTCACCCTGTGAGAGAAGAGGGCCGGGAGGGGTGAGGCTCAGCTGCGGCCTGCTCTGTGCCCTCCTGTGAGCCCAGAGCCCGCTCTGGCCCAGCCTAGCCTACTGCACAGTAACCCCCAGAGGGAAGGGGGTCGGGAGGCTCCGTCCTAAATAAAGGGACCCAGGTCAGAAAGCCTCTCGCGGTCAGAGGATCCGGGGACCCGAAGGCCCTCCACCCTGATCACATCATGGGGGGACGTGCCTTCTCCCTTCCTTTCTCATCTCTCCTCCCACCCCCAGGCCCAGAGGGCAGGGTGGGAGCCGTGCCCGGGGGCCTGCAGGGCCGGGCTCAGGGGCAGATACTCACCGGGGCGCCGCGAGCACCAACAGTTCCTGCAGGACCAGGAGGTCCAACTTCTCCCTAAAGTGGGCCGGCGGGGGGCGGGGGACAAAAGCCAAGGATGAGGGATGTGGGGTGAGAGGGGGGCCCTTCCAGAGCAAAGTGCATCCAGAGAGCCCTGACGGGGGACGGGGGCTCTGGTCTCCCCTCCGACCCGCGGCAGGTTCTCCCCTTGTTGCTTTGGCCATACCTGCACCTACTCGGGGCCTTTGCTGAAGACACCCATACCCCCATCCAACTGCTTCCCTCGGTGGTGCACACAGCCATGACTTTGCCTCTAAGAAGAGCCCCCACCCTCCACTCCTTGCAGCCGCTGCAGGGCAGGAGACCAGACCGACAGGTGTCGAGGGGAAGAGAGAGCAGTCTTTGGCAGGAGATTGAGAAGGAGATTGATGGGGGAGGCAAAGCAGAGCGAGGAAAGGGATCCACGACTCACCTTCTCACCGTTGGCACCGGCCGGGCCAGGGGGGCCAATGGGGCCAGTCAGACCCTGGGGGGGGAGAAGGCGGAGTGAGGGGCAGTGAGAGGCAGCCAGGGACACAGAGCCCAACAGGGAGCCTGGAGACGCCACACCCAGCGGACCTTGGTGTACCCTCCCGTGGCCCCCAGAGCTCCCTCTCACCCTGGGGCCCCCACTTTTGTCAGGGAAGTCCCTGTAGTTGCCCAGCCCACAAAACTGAGATGGGAGCAGAGACCACGCTCACACGCCGCCCCTCTGTCCCCTGAGTGCATGAGGTCCCCTGCATCCATCCCCATCCCAACCCCAGGGAGCCTGCAACCAGCATCCACTTACTCGTCCACCGTCCTTCCCGGGGGCTCCCTCGGGGCCTTTCTCACCAACATCACCCTGTGGGATAGAGAAAAACGGGCCACCTCAGGGAGGCATTCCAAGATCCCCTTTGCCAGCTCAGTGCCCCCCCCCTGAATGGGGCTCCAGGCAGAGCTCAGAGCCTGGCCAAGAGGGATTTGCTTCAGTCTCAGGGTGGGTGACGAGGAGTAACAGAAGTGAGACGGAGGGAAGTGTCAGGGCAGGATGTCACTCAAGGTCAAACAGAGAGCCTGGGAGGGGTCCCCAAGTTCCTCAAGAGGGTAACGGGGACCCTCACCCCCAGATGCCGTGGGGAAGCCCAGCTGTGGCGGAAGCGCGCTCAGCCTGGTACTCACCCTGTCTCCCTTGGGGCCAGCGATGCCAGCTGCTCCTCTCTCACCGGGCATCCCCTGCAGACCTGGAGGGCCCTGAGCCCCAGTGGGGCCAGCTGGGCCAGCTGCGCCCTGCGGTGGGAGAGGAATCTGTGGAGGGCAGCACTTCCCCTGGGCCCCCCAGGCCCCAAGCCCCCTTTCCTTCCCTTCTTCCTCTGCCCAGACCCCTTTCTGTCTCATCCTCCATCCCTCCCTCCTTCCATCTTCATCCCCCCTGAGCCCCCTCCCCTTCCAGCCCAGAGGACCCCCGCCAGCAGGACCCGCCTCACTCACTTTGGGACCATCAGTGCCAGGAGTGCCAGGGAGGCCGCGGGGCCCCTGGAGGCCCTGGGACCCGGGAGAGCCACGTTCCCCTGGGAAACCTCGTTCACCCTGTGGCAGAGACACCAAGGAGCAGTCAGGCAAGAGAGATGGGGTGGAGGCCCAAAGAGAGAGGAGACCCAGGACGACTGGGCTGGGACGGGCGGGCAGAACCGCACGGGAGAGAGCAGGCCCAAGGAGGCCGCGCGGAAACAGCGGACGGGACACTCACCCTGGGACCCACGAGGCCGGGAGCTCCAGCTTCGCCAGGAACGCCCTGAAGAACAAAGAAGGATGTGTGCGAGAGCAGAGGCTTTTCTGTCCCAGATCCTTGGCCGAGCCGCCCTCCCGCTGGGGGCTGAGCTCAGACTGTCCTCTGTGGAGAGCTGGGCAGCAGGTCCTGGACACTCCCTGGCCTCATGGGGCTCCTCGTGCCCCCTCCTGCCCTTGCCTCCTGGGCATGAGGATAGATCTTCCCACCTAAACAGGCTACAGGTTCAAAGAGCCCCAAACTCACCTGGTCACCTGGTTTTCCACCTTCACCTGGGGGACCGGGCGGGCCAGGAAGTCCCTAGAAGCCAAAGTGACTTAGTTAGGAAAGGAGTGCGTTTGCTGCGGCGCCCTGCAGGGAGGCCAGCACAGTGCGAGAGCAGGTGTAGGGGAGGGGGTTCAGGGAAGACTCGTCCCCGGGTCCCCCTCGAGGGGGCGCTGCTGCTGCCCCAGAGCCCTGCGTGTGGACGGAGCCTGAACAGGACTGATCCAGCCACCTACCTGGAACCCAGATGGCCCAGGAGCACCCTGTTCGCCTCGTTCCCCGGCAGGTCCCTGCGGAGGAAGACGAAGACGAGCTGAGCCAGTCTCCAGAGACTCTGGGAGCCTCAGCCGGGCCTAGAGGGGCCTGGGGCCGGCCCGCGGGAGGGCAGGCGACACCTTGCCTCACTGCCCAAGCAAGGTGTGCGTGCCTTGCTGCCCTCCCACCAGCGACCCGCACCCCTGACAACCCCGATGGGGTCCAGACCGCCTCCTGGGAAGCCCTGCCTCAGCTCAGGCTGGGTCAGGTGTCCTGGATCAGCCCAGATCCACACCTGTCAGCTCCATTACTCCCCACCTCTACCCACAAAGCTCCTGCCCACGGGCCACCTGGAGAGGCTGGGCAGGTAGGTACTTACAGCGGGTCCAGGGGGGCCTGCAGCTCCTGTCTCACCATCTTTGCCAGGGAGACCCTAGAGGGGAGAGAAAGGGGTGATGTAACGATACACTCTTCTTCAGTTCTACAGACCCCAGGACCAGGCGGGTGTACTATGTGGCCCAGAGTTTCTAGATGATCCCCCACCTGAACTCCATTTCCACACTTCCCCTTCCTGTCCTTCCCTGGCCCCCTTCTTCCCCTCAGTCCTTCTCAGCATGGTAGCCTCCTCCATCTCTCTGGGCTGCTGTCAGCAACCAGAAGTCTCCCCGTGCGGGCTCAGGCCCAGAGCAGCATGGGCTCAGCCACAGGAATCCACACTGCCACTTAGGGGTCCCAGAAGCACGCCACAGGGATGCTCTCTCCTTGCGGGGGTCCAGCAAACGCTAAGGCGTGGGCAGTGGGGAGGGTACTTACTCTCAGGCCAGGAGCACCAGGCAATCCTTTCTCACCAGCTTTGCCAGGCTCACCCTGGAAGAAAGAGTGCAGGGCCGTAAGGTGGAGGGCTTTGGTGGGAGCGGGGGTATGGCCAGCTTGGGAGATTGGGGCTTGGGGGTCACTGCCTCGTGGACAGCAAAGGCCAAAGCCAAGTATCAGCACCTCTCTTACGCTCAGAGGTGTGAACTGATAGCGCTGCCCCACGGATCAACGTCATGGCTGAGATGTCCCAAGGGCTCTAAAGAGCCCTGGGTTTCCCCCGATCACAGTCACTCCTGCTGGGCGTGGAGGTCCAAGCTGCCCAGGGCACTCATGGATCCTGCCCATCATGGCCCTTGGGTTAACTCTATTCAGGGCCAGCCCTTTCCCCAGGGGCAGGGAGGTAGCGGCACCATATGGAAGGAAAGGAAGGGCAGGTGATTACTTACATTGGCACCTTTGGGGCCAGGGAAACCCATGACACCAGGCTGCCCACGAGTCCCCTGAGGACCTGGAGGTCCAGGGCGACCATCTTCACCAGGGGCTCCCTGAAAGAGAGGACACCATTCTCAGAACATGGACGCTCGACCACATTTGTCCATCCAGTATCTACTAAGTGCCTACTACGTAGCAGGCTCAGGGCTGGGCACTGGCCAGACATACAGCACGTGGGACTGACCAAGTTCGCACACAGGAGCCCACGTCACACACAGGTCCCATCAGCGACAAGGCACTCCTTCGCTTATAAGTTTTGTCCCTGAAAGTGCACATCATGCTTTGTCTTCCGCCAACAGAAGGCCCAAATGCACAAGGCGGTGGCATTTTCAGAACTCACAGCCACTGCACAGGCCACACCTGGCCGTAGTATCTACCATCTGTCCCCCACCCCAATTCTCAAAATTCACGGGCTGCCCCTACCCAACTCCTGTCTCTTTTCCCATCTGCCTCCCCAAGGATTTCCCCAACCCCTCCCAGCGACCCCAGATGATGGACTTACAGAAGGACCAACTTTGCCTTGAGGACCAGCATCACCAGGGCGACCAGTGAGACCCTTTGTTTAGGAGAGAGAAGAGGATGGGTGTCAGGGCAGCCCCGGGACCTCCCAAACCTGGCAGCACAGGGGTGGAGGGACCAGGTGGGGCAGGGCATGAAGAGTCTGCTCAAAGTCGGAAGCCGAGGACAAAAGCAGCTCTGCTACTTACCCGGGCTCCAGGGAGGCCGGGTTCTCCAGGACGGCCAGGGTCACCATTGGCTCCCTTGGGACCAGCAAGGCCACTGGGCCCTCGCTCTCCAGGGGCTCCCTACACAAGAGGAGGCAGGGGGTCAGCAGAAAGCCATTTGACCAGTGATGTGGGACCCCAGCCCCTGTGCCCCGACTCACCTTGGGACCTGCCAGACCATCCTGCCCTGGGAACCCACGGTTGCCAGGAGGACCCTAGGAAGAAGTGGAGAGGAGAGGCTGTGAGTTAGAGTGGCCCCGACCCAACCGTGGCTGCAGAGAGCCTTGCCAGACCCCAGGGGGTCCATGCCACGAACCCGCCAACCATAATTTCTGTGGCGCAGTAGCTACGGCCTGCAAGATTCTGAGAGATTAACTTCTTGGGCCTGTCCCCACCTTTCTGGGAAGGAGCTCCAACTATTTCATGTCATCCCGGGGTGGCGGGGAGAGACACAAAGAAGGAGAAGGTTCCCTATCCCCATGGTGGTGGGTGGAGAAAAGAGAAGTAGGTCGTCTAGGAGGCCACAGACTCGGCAAAGACCCAGAGCCACAGGGACCGGACTTGCATCTCCAGGTCACACTCCAATGAGCGTGGGGACTCCTGGGCCACTTACTCTTTCTCCAGGGGGCCCAGCGGGCCCAGCACCTCCAGGTTCTCCACGGGACCCTCTTTTGCCTTCTTCACCAGCAGGACCGGGGGCTCCTTGGGGACCAGCAGGGCCCTGAGAACCAGCACAAAAGAAAAACGGGGTGAGTCTTCGCCAGGCCCTGGGGCGAGCACCGGCCTGGTGTGTGGAGGAAGTGGCTGTGACTATCGTTTCAGGGCTGGGGGACCTGGGGAAGTGAGGCCACAAAGGATCAGCTCGGGGAGAGCAGAAGTGCCCCAGGGGGAAGAGAGAGAGTATACAGTTCCAACTGGTCAAGCTGGTCAGGCCAGCGATGGGAGCTGAAGCTGCAACAGCTTCTCAGCCTTGTCATATCTCGTCTCCGACACGGCCTGAGACAACCCGGATTAGGGGACAGAGCTCCTGCAGAGGTGGGCAGTGGGCCAGGGGTGGTGGCCAGATACTCACCGGTTCTCCCTTGGGGCCTTGTTCGCCTTTGAAGCCAGCAATACCAGGCTCACCCTTAACAAAGGAGAAAGGCAGGTTCTCACACTCGGTCCTCTCCACGGCCCTGTCCCTACCTCCCGAAACCCTTAAAGGCGCCCCACCAAAGGACGTGGTGTGAGCGCAGGAAGGAGGGATGGCGGGTTTGACTCTGGGGTGCTTGGGGTTCATCCTGGATCTTACCGTTTGACCTTTCGGGCCCAGAGGACCAGTTGCACCTTGAGGGCCGGGTGGACCACGGGGCCCAGGGAAGCCGGGAGCACCAGCAATGCCAGGGGCACCCTATCAGCATGAGCAGAGAGAGAGGCATCAGGAGAGGGGGCAAGGAGGGACTGACCCCACCGGGAGGAGCCAAGTCCAAGGGCAGCACTCACAGCAGATCCTTTAGCTCCAGGAATTCCATCAGATCCAGGGTTACCCTGAAAAAGGAGACTGTCGTTATAAAATAAGCAGCGAAGAATAAACCCCAGCCATCTCCTAGCCCTCCAGGCCCCAGGTCCAGGGGCTGCAGCAGCAGCTGTCCATTCCAGGCATGGCCCTACTGGACATTTCAGGGGGAGGATAGGCGATGGAGGGAGACATGTCTCTAGAGATGGGTGGGGGTGGGGCTGGTGGCAGGCATTCAGCCAGAATGAAGGTTTCATGATTGAGACGCCACTTCCCTCATAGCTAAGCACAGAGTCAAGTGTGCCAAGGCCTCAGACCCCAGACCCTTCAGGCAAAAGAGAAGCTACACTTACAGAAGCACCAGCCGGCCCGGGGGACCCAGGAGTACCAGCTTCACCGCGAGGACCTTGGGCACCTTCAGGACCTCGAGCGCCGGTGGGGCCAGCTTCACCCTGGGAAGAGATAGGGAGGGATGGAGTGAGGGCAAGTCAGGGGGACAGAGACCTCGTGGGCCAGCAACAGTTCAGGGCAAGCTGTACACACGCACCAAAGAGCTGAGTCCTGCTCCTGAGCACCTGGGTTCCCACACGGGCTGCCTGGCTGAGCTCGCTGCCCTGATGACTTCCTACCCCACCCACTGTGCTCTCCATCTGCCCCCTGTACGGTGACCACCAGGAGCAAGCACACAGCTTCATGCTACAGCCTGGCATCGTGCTCGTCCCGTCAGCACCGTTCAGGAAAGCCCAAGCTGGGGGACCCTGCCGGCCCAGTGTCACGGGGATGATGGACAGATGGCCGAGATGGGCAGGCACCTCTACCTCCCCTTCCCTCCCTATTTTCTCTTTTATTCAGGCTCTCAAACAGCTCAGCTCGGGGCACCACTTGGCTTGTATCTGGCTGATGTGTGACCCAGGCTCTGAGCCAAGCCTGTTTGAAGGGAGCCAGAAAGCCAGGGCAGAAGCAAGCTGGGTCCGGCACCCCAACACTACTTTTCCCAAAATGGCCTCTGCTTTTACTTTCATTTTTTCCTGAAAGTTACAACTGGCTGCGATCTAGGCTCTCTGGACAGCGGAGTCCCTGGGGAGGACGGATGACCTGGAGGGAGGGCAGAGCCTCCTCAGGTTTCTTCTCAGAACATTCTTGCTTTACTTCTGTAATTATTATTTTCTAAAGGTCAGGCCCCCTCACCTTCCGCTGTCCCTCTTCACAATGGGTCTCCTTCACCCGGCTCCTGGGGCCTCAGACACTGTCTGGTTGCCATGGAAACCCCCAGGAGGGAAAAAGCAACCTGATGCCAGTGACCGCATGGAGGCTCCTTATTCATCCCCTGGCGGGCACCAGGAGAGAATTCCCAGGGACACACGCGCATTGGAATCCCTCCTGGGCCACAGGGGCCTTTCCCTGAACTGGCTGGCCTCCCACTGGCCTCTGTTAATCCTTAGAAGAACTCTATTAACACGGCTTGGGAGAGCCAAGGCCCCCAGATGAAGCAGCGGCGAGCGGGAAGCGTGGAACCATCTCTGAGCCCACTTCCCTCCGACTCTCTTCCGGGTCTAAGTCGGCTGAGCTTTGCCTTCTTCCCTTTGGTTCCTGGTCTTCTGCTCCCTCCCAGGTCTCAGGTGTCTCCCCACCTTTTTCTGCCTTGCCCCACTCTGAAGCTGTAACTGTATCTCCAGCTTTTTATCATTCCATCTTACTTTCCCTTCCAGCTGGTGACTCTGCCAAGTGCCTGGCTTTTTCCTCGTTTCCGTGGAGAGCGGAGGTGGGGTGGGGCTGGGGGACACGCCTCCGAAGGGAAGGGGGCGGGGAAGGGGGGGTCATCCAGGGGGCAGTCAGCAAGGGCTACGGGGAAAGCGGGGTTCCTGACACAACGGGCAGGACACGCACCTTGGCACCAGGAGCACCGGGGAAGCCAGGACCGCCAGCAGGACCCACGGGACCCTGGAGGAAGCAAGCGGATGGAGAGGTGAATGCTGATTCTGGGCAGACTCTCTCCAGCCTCCAGAGTGAGAACCCCCCCCCCCGCAACGCCTCACATGCCGTCCCACCTTTGTACCGATATTGCCCTACATCCATTGTGGCCGAAAGTCCCTGGGTGAAAACTGTCCCCACTGCCAGTGTCCCCAAGCCTGGCTTCACAAGGCAAAGCAGGTTTCTGACTAAATACATGGTGAGAAGCAGGTGATTCTTTCACCTCCCTCTCTATCCCTCCTCAAGAAAACTACTGAAAGCGTGGCTGAGAAAAATGACCCGCTGCTTCAAAGCTTGTTCAACATGCTCTTGCAGCAATGAAAAATTATTTCTCCTCCTTTCCAGTAGAAGCCAGAGCATGGCCTGGGTACTGAGTAAACACTGCAACTTCACTGGGCGGCTGACTGGGACGCAGGTAGACCTGCCGGGGCGGAAGCCAACTTACCGGAGGCCCTGCGGGGCCGGGTTGGCCATCGTTGCCCCGAGCACCCTGCGAGCGAGAAGGAAGCAGCCACCGTCAGAGGCGCGCACACGTCCAGTCCCTCCCTGCCTCAGCCCTCCCCCATGGTACCCCAGGGCTGAGCAGGAGGCTGGCAGGTCCTCCAAGGCGGCTGGGAGAACCGGGAGGGCAGTGGGCTTGTTCTCAGCTTAACAAAGCCTGGGTAATTTTCCAGCTACTTCATCATTTCTTTTTTTTTTTTTTTTTTTTTTTTTTTTTTTTTTTTTTTTTTTTTTACTTCATCATTTCTTAAACTTCCGTTTAGACCCCAAGTATTCCTAACTCCAAGGCCGAGTCATCATTTAAAGATTCGGTGAACTGGGCCAAAGGAGAACGAAACAGCCAAGCATCGACCCTGACTCAGTGCTTCCTGCCTGTCACAGCAGGAAGCCCTCTCAGGACTCGGGTAACCTCCCTGGTTGAGGCTTGGTTAACTCCAGGATCTGCGCCCCACCATCCTCCAACCCATAAAACCACCTGCTTCTGTGGAAAACAGAGAAGCTGCAGGACGTCTGCCAGCAGCCCAGGAAGAAGCTCTGTGACGGGGACAGGGCACCGGGCAGAGCCCGGGGACCACATCTGCCCCAAGACTTCCTTCACAGAAAGGCAAGGCTGCCGGCGTTTCCTCTACAGGCCTTGCCCTTTGAGGGTTTTCTCCTGGGTTTGTGGTGAGCACCCCTAGTGCCTCTCTCAAGGCCCCTCAAGGCCCAGGGGACCGTTAGGCTAGGTGGAGCTGGGCCTGGCACCTGGTCCTTGGAGGACCTCGGCTGAGCGCCGTCTACCTGCCTCTGCCTCTCCTCGGAAGCTGACGAAGGATGCTTTACGGGGAGCTCCTGTTTTAAAGAAGACTCAAATCTTCCTCCTGGCTGTGGTCCATTTCTCCTGAGACTGTCCCCGTTGGCATTAAACAGGGAAGCAAGAGAAGACTTAACAGAAGAAAATGTCACAGGGAACATAAAGCCTCAGCACTGGCCAGAGCCCCTTCTGGACTAGCCTGGCCGCTTCGAGAAGCACCCACCCTCCAGGGGTCAGCCAGAGGAGAGGCCTGGGCTGGCCGTGAGTGAGGGGAGCTGCAGTGCTTCCCGCGAGGCTAGAGCTGAGCGGGCATCCAGGGTTCCTCCTGCAGCAAGGCTGGGGAGTGGGCACCGTCTGGCCCAAGGTGGGGGGCACGTGACCACAGCAGGCAGAGGCCAACCCAGCCCAGTCCCTGACGAGGCCTTGAACCCCGGCCTGCGCTTGGAACTACGTGACGCTGTCAATCTTCGATGCCTAATCCTGTGCACACCCTGCCAGCCTGACTACCACGGGGACAGGAGTCAGCGAGGAGGAGCGAGAAGCAGGGTCCACTGTGCCCGGGAAGGAGGGAAAACAGGGATGCAGCTCATCTGTGCCCCTCACGGAGTGTGGCCACCATGGGCCCCACAGGCCAGGTCTTGACAACCTGCCGAAATCGCAGTGTTTCTCGGCAGGTCCAGCGCTCTCTAATCCCCTCACACAAAGCGACCCGGGGACAAGCCACTTCAACAGCTCTGGCTGACAAATGGGGGTCGAGGCTGCTTGGTATTTCACTGACCTGCTTTTGAGGGAAATTTCTGCCAAAACAGATACATTATCTGGAAAGCAGTAAAACCGAGTGAAGCTGATTTACTTTGGCCGGTCCTGCAAGGACCCGTGAGGAGGGGCCTCAGAGCTTGGGTGGCTGGGTGTGAAATCAACAAGAGAGCATAATCTTTCTTAAACACAGCTTTCATCGCATCACTCGCCTGACCAGGCGCCCACAAGGGCTCTCGATTGCTAAGGGATCAGAGCTAAACACCTGTACCCTCCACCATGGCAAATCCCCGTGCTCTTAACTTCCCCCCTTAACAAGAGGCCATCAGAGTCTGAGGCTGCAAAGCATAGTTTGTCTTAAGCTATTTAACCGTTCGGTGCCTCGGTTTCTTCTACACTAAAATGCGGAGGACAACAGAATCTACCTCACAGGATATGAGGGAAGGTTGGATGAGACTAAGCATCTCAGGTATTAAACAGAGGGAGTGTCCGTGAAGTGGTGGCCACTGGTGTTATCATAGTGTCACCAGCAGTGCACCAATGTCAAGTATGTGAGCTGACCCTGGACTGTTAGTACTTTTCTAGGGCAGCATCTGAGCAACCAGAAAGAACAAAAAGGAGCACAGTACTCTAGCCAGTTAAAGTCTGTCCATAAATTCTTCGAACGGGATTGACAGGGAGCAGGTGGGGCTGTTGAGGGGATTACCTGAATAATCGAGGCTGGTTAAGGATACTCCTGCCCTCACCAACCAGCCCTCCCGTGGCCCACTCCCAGTGCTCCGACTGCAGACCCAGCCTGGGAATTTGTGACGGGCACGCTAGAGTGAATCCTCACGGGAGGATGGTACTCTCTACACCTCGCAGGGTTGTTTTGAGGGTCAGGCAGAATAACCCTACATGCAAGTGCCTCGTAAACTTGAAAGTGCTGGACAAATGGTGGCTCTTGGTCTTGTCAATTACTCACCGCGGCGCCAGCAGGGCCGGACCGTCCTCTCTCACCAGGCAGGCCACGGGGACCCTGGAACACACACCAGGACAGCACAAGCGTGAGCTGACTCAAGGACACTCTGCACCATCACTTAACCTGCAGGCCCTTCCTGGACACCTGAGGGGAGGGAGCGTGCAGTGCCCAGGAGGCAAAGGTGTGGATGCTCCTGACCTCACCTTCCTGATTCAGGACGCTCCTATCACACCAAAGGTTCTTCTGCCATGGCAGAGCACACAGGTGCGCCTGTTGTTACCTACTGGGAGCCCTGTTCGAGGCACATCTTGCTTCTTGCAATAGATGAGCTCCCCAAAATGTTGAAGATAAATGAAATTTGGAAAAATTGAAGCACACCTCAAGTGTGCTAACAGGGCTATTTCAAGGAAATGTTGGTGAAACCTTGACCAAATCATCTACTTGATACATTTTGCCTTTTGCTCATAATCAGATCAATCTACAAAATTGAGTATCTACTTTGCATAAAGGGAGCCGTGGCATTTACAGTGAAGCCACCTGCCAGGCTTTAGAAGGTATCTGAAGAGCGTCTGGAGAGGCCCTCCCGGGGGGAACGCTCATACTCACCATTGGGCCTGGAGAACCGTTCTCTCCTGGGGAACCACTCTCACCCTGGAACAAAGAGGCAGAGGGTCAGTGGCTGGGACCCCAGACAACTCCCATGGAGGAAGCCGAAAGCTCTGGTCATCTCAGCTAGTACTGACACCCCCAAACTTTAGTTCTGTGAGGGACAATTCCCAGAGCTCTCCGGAACTGCCGTTCGTACATTAGGATGTAGGACTGGTTGTCGTAACCCAAGCTGTTCAGACGTCCTAACTCCACTGAGCTCAGTAGCATCTCCTCATTGTCTGTCCCCCATCCTCGTGTGCTTCTTGGTCCTTACCTTCACACCTGGAGCACCAGCTTCTCCCTTAGCACCATCTAGACCTGGGTAACCCTACGGGACAAGAGAAGACATTCAATCGCACTTCTGGGGAAGCCAAATAGGAAGATTCATGTCCTCAAAAGCTTTTTTCTCCCTTGGTCAATCCCTTCCTTCCAACGCCCTCACCCACGATACTTACTCTGTGACCTTTGACACCAGGAAGGCCTGGGGTTCCTGGGAAGCCGCGAGCACCCTGCAATCCAAAGAAGAGATTCTCAGGGCACCGAGCAGAACCGGGTCAAGACTGTCCTGGGCTGCTACAGAGCCCTCAGAGCCAGGGAGCAGTGGAAGCCCAGCACGGGGACCATCTTTCAGTCAATCCCAGAATCCCTTTCACTGTGCCTCACCCCAGCTTATGCAAAGTGGGTATGAACAACTGCCAGCCTCCCAGGGCCCATGCTAGGATCAGAGACATGGTCGACATGGTCATCAGCATGAAGGTGTGATGTACGTGGAGACTGCTGGAATTTTAGGAGTGAGCTAACGGACCTGGATGAGCTGGGCGGGAGGCCACTGCCTTGGCTGCAAGGAGGGAGACTCTGGGAATGATGTTGGAGGCTGGGGAAGGTGGGGCTTTACCTGAGGGCCAGGAAGGCCTCTCTCGCCAGGTTTTCCAGCCTTTCCAGCTTCACCCTGAAGGGAGAGAGATGAACCTCAGCTTCCTCAGAAGACACGTTAGCACAGCTGGCACACTCCGGAGCACCGTCTCTCCTCCCAGCCCGCCGTGCCTTTGCCCACCTGCTTCTTCATCTCCACCTGCCTCCTTCAGGTCCCAGACTTCCCCGAATGCCTTCCCTGGGTCACCATGTCTTCTCTCACACAGCTGCCTGTGCCCTGGGCAAGCTCCTCCGTCCCCAACCCCACGGCCTCAAGCCTCTCCTGGTGGGCTCCCTGTCTCCTCTCATAGGCGCTGCTGACTGGCCTAGGGCCCCCTAACCTCAGAGACTTTCACTGCCTAATTGGATTCACGAGTGCCAACTCTTGTCTCTTCTCTTCGCTTGCATCCCTTGCAGACATCCTGACTCAGGCTGAGCTTTTCCTAACTCATTTACAATTAAGATAATGTTGGGCTGTTGAGTGTTTCTTTGTTTTTCCTTCTCTACATCTTTCCCCTTGTGTTTTCCCTCTCCCTTCTCTCACTTCTCAATTTCCCTTCCAGGAGTTAATGATGTTTTAATTATTTCCCTTCCCAGTGGGTCCAAAGCAGTCCCCAAGGCAGTTGCAAGCTAAGTTGCCAGTGGAAATGTGGACAGTAGGCGGAGTCTGAGTCTCCAACAGACCAGCTCTGCCCCTCAGGTTGCCTCCCCCTTGGGTCAAGCCGAGGGTGCATCTGTATCACTGCCCAGCACCCCCTCTCTGGGCCCTTTCAAGTGAGGCGGCCACTTGTTTGACTCCTCAGGTGTACTCACATCATCACCAGGTTTTCCAGGGGGGCCAGAAGGACCGCGGGGACCCATGGGACCCTACGAACGAAATAAGAGAGTTTAAGAGATGGTTGGAGGGGGAAGACACCCAATCCGTGGACAAAATTTGGGGATTGTAGCTTTTGGAAGCTAGGTCCTCTATAAGGAAAAAATGATGGAAGAACCCTGGGACTTCCCTGGCAGTCCAGTGGTTCAGACTCCATGCTTCCAACGCAGGGGTTGCGGCTTCGTTCCCTGGTCGGGGAACTAAGATCCCGCATGCGGGCATGCCGCGCGGCTTGACCAAAAAATTCAACTACACTCCAATTAAAAAAAAAAAAAAAAAAAGATGGAAGAACCCACTCTGTGCTGAGAGAGAGCAGAGGCACAGAGCAGATCATAGTGAGAGGCAGTGGACAGCACGGGCCAGGGGTGACCCAGAAAAGGACTGAGATGACAGAGTCCTGGGTGGTTCTTGCCACATCTGGCTCTCTGTTCCCCCAGAGCTAAGAGGGGACATCTAGGTTTCCTTTGAGCCCTCCACCGTGGAAAGTGCTGGGCAGAGCCTGGGAGGCGACGGGATCGGGGTCGGAGTGGTACATCATTGGAAGCTCCCCCCCAGGAGGGCAGGGCCCACGGAGGTACTCACAGCAACGCCGGGTTCCCCAGGTTCACCAGGGTTGCCTTGAAATCCTTGAGGTCCCTAAAAAGTAAAGTGAGGACACCAGGTTGGCCCCCCGCAAACTGACATCAGAGAGCTTGAAAGCATCTGTGTCTCCACCTTCCCAAAGGAAAGGCCCAGTACTTACGGGAGCACCAGCAGGGCCTGGAGGTCCCCGAGGTCCCATGGGGCCCTGCATTGGAACAGAAAATGAGGAGCTTTACTGGAAATGCTTCACCCACAGCCTCCAGGGTGCCACCTCCTCCCAGCCAACAGCCCAGACAAAGGACAAGGAGTTACTCTGTGAGCAGGGGGCCTGCAGTGGCTGCTCCTTCTCCTTTCCCACTCCCCTCGCAACAATCTATTTGTATTTATAGGTACCATTTGGACAGAGAAGCTGGCCTTGCTTTCCCCTGGACAGCAGCCATGTTTACTAAAGTCTGAGTTTCATTTAGCATGTGCCAAGTGGGAGCTGCAGGGCTGAGATTTCCTGCTGGAAGTCTTGTGGATGCTGGAGAACAGTGGCTGCTGTCTGCATTCTTCAGTTCTCATTCCAAGAGCAATAGCAACTGGCCTTCTGACAGATCAGCCTATATGCCTCTCTCCATCCTCATTCTTCTTAGTCACTCCAGCGCATCATTAAAACTGGCATCCATCGCCGTAAAAACCCAAATGCTTTGAGCTAGCTAAATGGGAGGTTACGTAACTGTTGGGGAAGAGCTGCTCTAAGCAATTACCTGTAAAGTGAGGTTGTCAGAATCCCTGGCCCTGCTAAGGGCCACCTCCTGCCATTTTGGCTGCAAAGAACTGGTGTTTTTTTCTTACCATTGGTCCCTGCATTACTCCCAACTGGGCGCCACCAGCCTTCTCATCAAATCCTCCAGCCATCTGAGCAGCAAAGTTCTGCAAATAAACCCAACAACATTAAAAGCTTGAGAGGGGGCTTCCCTGGTGGTGCAGTGGTTGAGAATCTGCCTGCCAATGCAGGGGACACGGGTTCAAGCCCTGGTCTGGGAAGATCCCACATGCCGCGGAGCAACTAGGCCCGTGAGCCACAGCTACTGAGCCTGCGCGTCTGGAGCCCGTGCTCCGCAACAAGAGAGGCCACGACAGTGAGAGGCCCGCGCACCGCAATGAAGAGTGGCCCCCACTTGCCGCAACTAGAGAAAGCCCTCGCACAGAAACGAAGACCCAACACAGCCAGAAAGAAAGAAAGAAAGAAAGAAAGAAAGGAAGAAAGAAAGAAAGAAAGAAAGAAAGAAAGAAAGAAAGGAAGAAAGAAAGAAAGAAGGAAAGAAATTAATTTAAAAAAAAAAAAGTTTGAGAGGCCCTGTGCTTTTCCTACTTGGCTAGGTAAGCTATATCTGCATAGAAAATACTCTATTTAGATAAATTCTAATTGTTGGAGACTAACCTAGCATTGATCTGAATTACTAATGATTCCTGAAAAATAGTTTTGGAAATGGGTTATTAGATGACAGTGGCATAGTCATTTCCCTGGGAGATGAAGTGTTATTTGGGAGAGTATCCATTACTTGCATTTCATTTTATAAGTTTTTTTAAAAAATTCTAAAATATTAAATACATTATTTAACATAAATTGAGAAATATAACTAAAAATATCACTTTTAAAGTTTCTTTTTTTCTTTTCCAAGACTTTAATGCCCAGCAAAAGGCTAAAATGAACAGTCTTGAAATATTTTAGCAGGGAATGTAGTAGGCATCTATGAGCCATTCAAGTTTAAAAATTTAAATCACAGCAAACATCAAAATGGTAAACCTGCAAAAACTGGGCAATAATATAATTTGTTGATTGGTTTGATTCCAAAAATGACTTTAGCCACACACCTTCACTCACTGGGGCTCTTTCATGAGAATAAATAATTGCTTGGAATGTACTTGGCAAAGATGAAGATTCAATGTCTTCCAAGGACAGCGGTCACTCTTCCTCCAGGGAACTACAAGTGCCCAGCCATCCTCTCCCCCAAGCCCCACACCCACTCCCAAGAATCAGCCGCACAGTACAGACGCCAGGAAGCCAGGTAACTGAAGACTTGCTTGGCAGAAACCCAATGAGTGAAAAAAGTCATCCCTTAGCGCCACAGTCTCACGCCTACTATGTGATTCCACTAAATTATAGGCCTGGGGGAGAGGCCCATGGACAGGCTGTGTACACACTGCTGGCAGACCTGGGAGCCAGCCAGGTGAGTGCGACTAGCAATTTAGAAGCCACGCTTCTGGAGGGACAGCCTGAAGGAAGGGGACATAAGGATACTTACTCCACCAAGACCAGGGGGGCCAGGCGGGCCAGGAGGGCCAGGGGGGCCAGGGTTTCCAGGGGTCCCAGGCTCTCCATCTCTGCCACGAGGTCCAGGAGCACCCTTGGCAGAAAGAGAAAAAGGCCCCAATGAGAAGCAGTGTTTATGCGAGAACCATCTGTCTACAGGCTGCCCTTGAGGAGGTAGGTAGTCAGCCATTTGGGGAGGGGGAGCTTAGAGAACCTTGGGAGTCCACAAGGGTCAGACAGCATTGTTTCTCTACTCACTTTTTCACCTTTGTCACCACGATCACCTCTGGGTCCTTGTTCACCTGCAGGTCCCTGAAAATGAAGAAAATATTGAGATGACAGCAAGACCAGGGGTCTGCAGTTCAGTAACTCAAGGAAGACACGGAGGAAGGGGTTTCTCCCTTTCTTACCTGAGGCCCAGGAGGTCCTTTGGGTCCTACAATCTGTGATAGAGAGACCCACAGGATGGCAAGTTAGAGGGAACCTCAAGGAAATGACCCAGTGAGAGCAGTAGATGCAACATGGGAGTATAATGCGTACTTACATCCTTGATGTCTCCAGGTTCTCCTTTCTGTCCCTGAAACATGAAACACTGTCAGTATTGAGCCAAGCAAGCCCACCAAGCCCCAAGCACAAAACCTCGCCCAGGAGCCCTTGCATGGAGATGCCCTCTGAAACAGATCCCTGTTGATGTCTAAAGACCACAGGCTGAATGAGCATAGCACTGCTTCTAAAGAAGGAAATATAAAGGCAAATGAAAGAGCAAAAAACAACAAAAATCCTCACCTTTGGTCCTGGTTGCCCTGCAAATGGACAAAATAGAGAAGGAAAATGTAAGATTCATGAGATGGATACGTACAACTTCTTGTCACTTAGACACTCTTTAACGGATCAAACAAAGAAAGGGACACAACCAGGGAAGGAGGCAGCTTCCTGTTACTCCACTGAACCCCTCTGTTGGGGTGTTAGGGTCACTGGGGTCCTGGTGTTGCTGAGGTCCCATGAGGAATGGAGATGATCCAGACTTTGTTATTCAAAAGGCAGTCAGCATGCACAAGAATGGAGCAGGGGTGGTACAAAGAGAAAATGAAGAATTCAAGATCTAATCAGCCGCCAAGAAAGAAAGCAGCCGAAACTGAGAAACTGAGAGGTTCAGTCTCTTCTCTTCCTCACAGGGTAAGAAGGCCCTCCGTAGCCCAAGCGCCACCGCCCGCCAACCTCCTCCACCCCAGAAGAAGAGTTAGGTAGTTGGAAAGGTCTTACATTCAAGCTGGATCTCCGTGAAGCAAGCACAAAAAAACAGCAGAGCATAGGAGTTACAGAGGGCATTGGAGCCAGTGCCACCCCGAGTCAATAACCCCTTCCCCCTTTGTAGCAGTGAAGTAGTAAAGGTGATCAACGCTTCACTCACACAGGCCCCCTCAGAAATGATCTGGGAATCTGGACCATCAAAGCAGCTTCCCCAAGCAGCTTTCCAGGGTGGGTGAAGTGTTAAGGAAAGGCAACTGCTCGCTTCCCTTTCAATTGTCTTCTCTACTTGAGCAGGAAGGGAAAAGTGAGGGCCACCCAAGAGGCCTAGATGTGTGTCCCCAGCCACCCTACAGGGAGATAGGGCATGTGTTCCAGAGCTGAGGAGGGGTCACCTGCACACCCACCAGCCCTGGCTCCAGCTGGGAGTTAACAACCCACCAGAGTGCAGGCACACGGGGCTCTTTCCCAGCCCCATCTCTGCCCTTCACCACTAGAACTCCCAGACCCCAGCTCCTCCTTCTCCTAGGAACTTGCTTCTTAACTGGCAGTCAACGCCAACAGAGGCAAAACCAAAAGGAAACTGCCACCAGTGTTCCATATTTCAAGAAGGGGGCCTGCCCTCTCTGTCTGCCCGCTGGCCAGCAGAGCTCGCTCCACACCGAAGACCATACATTTGAGGCCTTCTACAGAGAAGCCAAGGTGTGGGTACTGGAGGAGGAGTTAGTCTGTGGTTTGGCCGGAAGGAGCACTGGATCTCCACGGTGGCTCTAGGCATCTGCAGAGGTGATTCCAGTGAGGATACCTGTGTGGAATCACCTCTGTCCTCCATGTCTTAGAAGCGTATTGTTTGGAGGTGCTGGGTGAGGAAGGACCCCTCTAGTGTGTCAGGCTCACTCAGTGTCAACCTGCAAGCGAGAAATGGCCTTTCCTTTCAGCCTCAGCTGCTGGGGTCCCATGGATAACCAGCCCCTCCGCTTCGCAGAGATGACCGGCATCCATGGCAGGGCATTTGCTGCCCCTGCAAGTAATTTATTTATGTGGAACAGGAAATAAATAAATTACGACCACTGGCAGTGGTGAGGTCAGTTGAGCAGATGGGGCAGCACTCTCCGAAGGGGGTCTCGGGGCTGAGGCAGTCTTTCATGTCTTCACAGATTATGTCGTCGCAGAGGACAGTCCCAGTGTCACAGACACAGATCCGGCAGGGCTCGGGCTTCCACACATCCTTATCGTTATACCTCTGCCCGTCCTGCACACAGCTGCCAGCCTTCTCTGCACCGGGGGTGGGGCAGGGGAAGCAGACAGCCAAGGGAAGGAGGGGGTGAGGAGTCAGAAGAGAAAAAGAGAAAGAGGTTGCAAGTCAACTTGACATAATTCAAATGCTGAAGAAGGTGGGCTCGGGCCACTCGAACACAGAGAACTTGAAAATTATTTTTCTAAGACATCATTCATTCTTCCATGGAGTCAACAAACATTTATTGTGTGCCTTGCACTCTGCTGTCTATTCACCAGTGAAAATCCTGACCCAGCAGGGAAGGCGAGGGGGACTGACTATGCCGTACTGTCTTCATGCATCTAGCAATGGGAGGGGGGGGGCCCTGATGATGTGGAGGTCAGGGGCAACTGAGAGTGGGAGCAGGAGGACAGGAGCCTTTGAATGGGAACTCAGGACTGTACAGACAGAGGGGAGGGGGACATGGAGAGATGCCCCCACCTGCCCACCCCCAGCACGGGAGCAGAGGCCTTCTTTTTCCTGCCTTCCTCTAGGAATTATGGGATTTGCTAAATACAACTGACAGCTAAAATTTAGAAGGCATGCAGAAAATTCTGCCCACAAAAATCAGACTCTGCAAAGAGCCAGGCTCCAGAAGTGATACATGGGGGTGGGGTGGGTGTGAAAGGAGGAACTGTTACAAATTAGGATCTTGTTCCGTTCTTTACATCATATTAGGATTAGGACCGATTGGGGGAGGGGCATAGGCCCAGTTCAACAATACACCTGGGACCCAAGGGTATAACAAAATGCCCTGGGAGGCAAGCAGGGCCAAAGAACCCCGCCCCGCTGCCGGTGCTGACCTCCAGCTGTAGCCCTCTCTGGAGAGACCCTGCTTGCATCTGAAGACAACAGCCCAATTTGAGGAAGGGTGTGTGTGACGGGGGGCTTTGAATGCCTGGTCCGGGCTAAGATTAGCCAGTCCAGGCCTGGCCTCCTCCAGGAACGCAGACCAAGAACGGCATGCACTAGTCCCTCTCCACAAGCGGCCTGCCTTCCGGAATCCACCCTGCAAACGAAGCCTGTGCTGACAAGAGCGCTCCGGAGAGCGCCAAGCGCGGCAGAGCCCGCGCCACGTGCCGGGGAGCGCCCGGTGCTGTTTTTCTCATCAAAATCCCCAAAGCCCTGGCGACTGCGGGGTTTGAATAATAGGAAAGGGCCACAAACCAGGTAGGCGGAGAGAGAAACGGCCCGCCCCGTGCTCTTTAAGGAGACTGAAAGATAAATCTTTCTTTCTTTTTTTTTTTTCCACTAGAAAAACTCCACCCAGCCTTTAGGCGAGATCATCACGGGGAGGGGAGTGGGGGGAGAGGGGGAGCCTAGGGTATATACAGTTGTTGCCGGGGCACGCGCACCGCTATAAATAGGTGGAGCTGTAGAAAGCGAGCGGCGGGGGAGCGACTGAGGAAGAACCCCCCTCACCCAAGAGGGGCCGTGGGGGAAGAGAGTAAAGTGCTGGGAGAGCGGGGTGCACCCTGAAGGCGTATCAGATTTCCCTCGGAAGGGTGGCCGGGGATGAGCGGGTGCAGGGGCGGGGCCGGCAGCGCTGGGCGTGAGAGCCGTCGGGTGACTCTTTGTGGCTGCGGCTCTGGACACGGCTCGCGCACAGACACTGGGGGGGTGAAAAGTGGGATTAAATGACTGCCCCAGAAAGGAGCCAGCGCCGTAACCGGATCCCCTAGGTGTGGACGGACGAGCCCAGCGCCACCATAATTGCTGTTCGAAACGGCTGCCGATAGCATCCCGGCGCGCCTGATCGGGTTCCCTTCATTACCGCAGCGCCACATAAGTGATTCTTTGTAGCAGGCCAATTAAAAAGTTACCTCTTTCGGGGAACTGTTTTGCTTCGCAGCCGCTTTGCGCAGGGCTGGAGCCCGGGAGGTGGCGGCGGGGCGGGCGGGCACAGGGGAGCATTGTGGGAGAGGGGGTCGGGGAGTCCTGGGGAACCCACCGGACCTCGTCTCTCATGAATGCGGCTTTTCTCGAGTGCACACAGAGACCGATTCACAGGTCTCCGCAAGGAACCAGTTTAAATAAATACGGGCAGCGTTTCAGCCCCATCTGGAAGCCATCGCTGCCAATCTCCCAACGCAAACAAGCCTCACAATGGAGGATTGAGGTCTCTCCCCTGAGCCGAGGGGCACATTCAGAGGCGAGGGCTGTGAAATGCAGATGTGGGTCAAAGACGCCGCAGCCAATAAGTTTCTCAAACTTGTGGAAAGATGGGGAGGAGGGGCGTGCCAGAGTTCTAGGTTTCTGACATTCCTGATGTCCACGCAGACTGCGTCTTTCCCCACGTCACGTCTTTGGGTCCGCTGACCCAGGGGAGGGGGGTACGGAGCCGGGATGCGCCAGGGCGCAAAGTCAGCGGCTCCAAAGCACTTCCCCTGGGGAGGAGGAGGAACGACTGGAAGATTTGGGCCCAAGAAACTGTGGAATTCACTACCTCCTAGGAAGGCTGCTGCGCTGAGAACGCTCTGCCACTTAAGTGAGCGCCTCTGATACCAGATGGAGAATTGGGGAATTATTTTAGAGTCACCTAGCTCATTCCACTGCGCACTGAGGCAGAGGTCAGTCAAGAAGACAATTTTGTGAGTGTGTACATGCAAATTTAGGACAAATATATAGTCAGTCCGAGCTGGGGCCACTTATAGACGCACCGTATTCCAACAAGTACCTGGGAGCAGGCCTCCAGCTTAGTGCACCATCCGACCGCCTGGCCAAAATCTCCTGCCCGGGGCTCCTTGCAGCTGCACCGTGGGCCCCAGTCCTGACCCTGTCCCAGTCAACCACCCTAATGAACGGAAAGTCCTTCTGGGTCCGCAGCCTTCTAAACTGTGTCTGGAGATAGCCTAGTGGCAGACGAGACTGCAGACAGCCTCGTCGGCAGACGGACTTTGATTTCCATTACTCCCCCCGCCAAAAAATTTCCCCTGCGATTGATTTACAATCTGTAACATACAAAGACAGGGCTGGAATCCCAGCCGTCGGAAACGTGCCCAAACACGTGGAAAAAAAAATAACTTCTCTACCTAATACACTTTCCAGGCTTCATTTGTCCTAAATATAATCCCAGGCAGTGGGACTTCACCAAAGGAGGCGATGGAAAGGTGCGGTTCGAATCGCCTTTGGACCAGACTGTAAAACTGCCATCTCTAACTATATTCGGTTGAAATTGTTATAGCAATCGACCAACCGTGTCTCCCTCCTCTGCTACACACACGCACGCACACACACGCACGCACGCACGCACGCACACACACACACACACACACACACACACACACCTGGCAGAGCCTCGGTTAGTTCCAGAAACTTTCAGAAAAGTAACTCATTGTAGTACCTGGGCGGGTGGGGGGGAGTGTTAGGGGGGAAGACGGCGGGGAGGGGGCGCTATTTTCCTGGGCGTTTGAAAAGCACGGTCTGGTTGGAATGTTATCGCCTTTCAGATGGCCTCTCCTACGGGAAGTTTCTGTATGCTTTAGAGGCAAGGGGAAAGCCGAGATGCGAGAGGGCTGCACTTTGCTCCTGGGCCAGCCGTGAGGGGGAGGAAACCCGCGAGAGGCGCTGAGGTCTCAGAGTGTCTCTCCGAAGCCCTTCTTTGTGGCCTCGGATTTCAGCCCACCAGTTTCAGAGCATCTCCTTTGTCTAACTTCCTTTTGAACCCCCAGGCACCAACCCCTGGACACTACTGGGCCGTCAACCCGTTGGCGCTTGCTCGCTCCTTTGCTCGCGCTCTTTCTCTCCTACTTTTCCTAAGCTCGATGGGCCGCAACCTGTTTTGCTGAACTCTGAGTGCTTCGGGAAGCCAAGTTGTGTGCGTGTGCGCCTAATTATCAAAGCTGGTGGGAATGAGCGCGCTTAAAATCTGTGCGCAAACCTCGGACCCGACGCTTTGCTTGTTTAGTATTCCTTTGCAACGCAGGGACCTGCAAATGCCTCCAACCACGACCGGCACGGAGGACGCTCGGACAGAGCCCCTGACTTGCAGAACTCCGCTCGATGAGCTTCTGCTCATCCGCAGGCTCCAGAGCGCGAGAGGGCCAGGGAAGAGGATGCGGAGGGACGGCACAGAAGGGTGGCAGGCAGGGGCTGTGGGCAACTTACGGACATCCTGGCCGTGACACCGAAGGACAGCGGCGACGAGCAGCGTCAGCAGCACCAGCGTCTGGGGAGCCCCGAGGCGGATCATGGCTCACCGCGGGGCCTGGCGGAGCCGGGCCCGGGCGGAGCGCAGCGAGGCGGCAGGAGCACGGCGTAGGTCCGGGTCTCTACCGCGCCCTCATGCAGGAGGCCCTCGGAGCAGGAGGAGGAGGCAGGAGACCCGGCAGCCCAGCAGCGCTCTGCGTCTTCTCTGCGCCGCGGCGCCCGTTATATGCGCCCGGCCCTACTCGAGGCTGGAGAACTCGCCCAAACCGCGGGCCGCCCCCGGCCCCCCGCAGGGTTGTAACCTGAGACCCCGCCCCCGAAGCCCGCCCGGGCCCAGCCAGAGCCCGCACCTGCCCGGGCCGGAGCCCCCTCTCCTCTAGCCCTGCTTCCCGCCCCCCACCCCTAGTGTGCCGAGTGGCCTGATCGGGCGGGGCGCAGGGACGGCCCCTGTACTCCCCTCCACGCGGGGCTGCGGCGCTGCCCTCTCCGACCACAGGCGGGAAGGGGGGCCTCCGGCCCCTCCCCTCGGAGTTCTGCCCGGATTGGAGGGGCGGGGGGTGTTTGCAGAGGCGCAGGCTGCGAGCCCTAGACCGTGGACGGAAAAGACTTGGGAGGGAGGAGTGGAAGCGGTAGAAAGGAGCAGCGGGGGAGGGAGAGAGGGGGCATCGCGCTGGGACCCTGGGCGGGAGGCGAGGGGAAGGGCGCAGGGGGAGCCCACGAAGTAACTGGAGCCCTAAATCTTGGAGACTGGCAAGCAGGGCCAAGTTTGGGGGCGTCGTCCCGACCTATCTTCTAGCAGCTTCTCGGGGCACCTGGCCTCCGGGCTCCCACCTGGAGGTTCAGAACGACAGACCCCCAACCCCTCCCCCATCCAACTATGCGATGAATGAGCCTCCTCTGGAACCTCAGCAGACGTTGACCCGAGCCGAGCTCCAGGAAAGGGGCCGGTGTGTTACAGCACAGAGGGAGACCTGTGTGAAGGTGTGGAGGGCGGCGTCCGACCCTGGGGAGGGGGCTCGAGGAGACATAGAGGACCGAGGGAGGCGAGACTAAACCGTGCGCGCGGCCGAGGTGGGGGACTGTCTAGTTCCAGGCTCAAACTCGGTGTCTGCTCTTCCTGGCCGGGGTCCGGCAGTCCCGGGGGACGGTGGCGGGGGGAGTGGGCGCTGCCGGCTGGGGTTGAGCAGCTCTGGCCAGGGACAGTGGGCTACTACTGTAGCCCTGGCCAGGGAGGGAGGCGGCTCCTCCAGCTGGACCGAGTTCTGTGAGCCAGAGGAGAAGCCAGAATTCCCTAGGTGGCCCCCTGGCCCTCACTTCCCACCTCATCTCACCTTTCCCGGTGAGCGCCTGTGTGGCACCTTGGCCCAAATGCTGCCTTGCAGAAGGGCTCAGCTGTGCTCGTCTCTTGGCTCCAGGTGTCTCCATTAATACCGGGGAGGAAAAGCCCCCAAACAGACCTTCTTCCTCTTGACGGTTTTCTATCTCTGAGGATTGTAAGCCCCCCCTCCCAAAGAACTTTAGGCAAAAAGGCAAACTTTAATGAAACTCAGAATTTGGAGTTTGACTTAACCAGAAATCCCCTCCCCAGTGGTGGGGTTTCTGCAGCGCTTTCCTCCTTGAAGCTGAAGGAACTTAGAAGCTGCTTCTCCACCCAGGCCTCAGTCTTCACAGAGGCTCTGGGGTTCTCCTCTCTCTCTCCACCCCCCTTGGGCTTTGAAGCTTCTCAGAGTAGAGCCCTGAATTCCAAGTGTGCAGAGTTTAACTTCAGTGCAAGTGTGCTGGCTCGAGAGTGAAGGAACTTGCATCGTTTAAAGAAATACCTCCACGCTTTGTCTAGTCTGGATGTTGGTGGGTGAAGGATTAAAGCACTGGTTCCAACTTCTCCTCTACCTGCCATGGGCCTTCCTTGGTTATTTTCCCATCCTCCTCTTCAAGACCTTGCTTTAAGCTCTGAGCCTTTCCCCAGCCCCAGCTGGGAGAAGGCCAGTCTCACCCCCTGAGGTGTCCCATGCCCTGCTTGGAGCCATGGGTCCTATCTTCTCCACCTGGAAGGTAGAATGACCAAATCTCACACATTATTCAAGACCCCCTACGTTTACGCCTCTCTGAGAGCCTTCTCTGATATCTCTAGAATGCAATGTCTCCCTGCCTTTCTGAATCCCTCTGGCACTTATAGCCTGTATCCACAACTATATTCTAAGCTACATACTTTTTTGTGTGGTTTTCATTCCCTCCTCCCCCCGTATTCATTGGTCTTATCTTACTAATGAGCCTAGAAGCTCCTTGGGGACAAGCACAGTTGCCTAGCACAATTTTAGGACATAGGAGGATTTAAGAAAACCTGTGTGGACTACTGCATTTAGATGCAAAATATGATTTATTTTCTGATACAAGCCATACATATTTTCTGATACAAGCAATACAATACAAGCAAATCTAGGCATTTATACAACTGACCTCAAATACAAGTGGCCATAAAAGTTCAACCAAAAAAAAGAGTTTGGGTGAAAACACTAAAATAGATGAAAAAATTGAAGCCTATTTCAAAGTGATCTGGTTCAGTGGGCAAAAATTATACATATTTCTGTTGGTAAGTTGCTCTTGATTTCATCCTCTAACTCTGTGATTCATCTTTGCAGTGAACTGTGTCTACATGTAAGAGCTCTGGAGTCTTCCCAGTAAAAATGGTTCATTTGTGAATACAAAATTTAGTTCTCTACTCCCCATGGGGGGGAAAAATGTTTTTTCATTAGAGATGAGAATTGACAAAAGCAAAATAAAATTTAAATTGACAAAGCCAAAATAAACTATGGAAATTATTTAAATTCTAAAGTCAACTAAATACCAGTATTAATATTTTACCCATCCATGAATCCAAACAACTACAATTAAAAAACCCCTAATTTGTGACTCAGACTGGGACTGAACCTATATGTGGGAGGCAAAAAAATCACTGATTTGGAGATTACTTACCCAACAATCTCGCTATCCAGAACATAGCCAACAAACTGAAAAGAAGGAGAAATAAACCTGTGAGCTGGGGGGAGAAGCACTCAGAATTCTGAGCAGCCAGAATTTGTGTTATGTGCTAAACCTTATGCATTTTATGCGTAGCAGAGTCCCTCTTATCCCGTGTCTATTAATTCATAGTTTAGATACTGCATTAACAGATAGTCATCTGACCTCACCAATTAGATGCAGAAAAATCGAGGTAAGACAGGAGAGCAGTTGATGAAATACAGGAAGAACAGCAAGAAGGGACAATAAGACAGGAGATAGAAAAGGAACCAATAAAAAACACGGTTGCCTAGGGCCAATAGGGTAGGGGTCAATAGTCCTAAAGTCCTCAGTAGTTCCAGGGAGTATCCTGGTTTATATAGCATTTGCTGCTGTCCCTGTGGTTCATATGATGAACTTAAATGTCCAATAAAATGTTAACTCGAGTTTAATATGGTCTCTTCGGGGAGACAGGGAAATTTGTATTCCATTTTAGAAAGGTTTCCATTAAACATAATGAAAGTAAATGTTTGTTCACTTAATGTGGAAAACCTTATATCCTAGCAGTGTTAAATAGATGTGAAGCACTACAATGTCTAGAACTGTAGAAGTGGAATCAAAGAGCTGCTATTTCCTCCCACTTAGTGGAAGAAAGGCATGGATGGCTAAGGATGAAGGTCCCACGTGGCCTTCATTGTTCACTTACATCTTTAAGTACGGCAGGCTTGGTAGAACAGTTAGAAATTAAATGGACACAATCAGTGTATCTACCCCAAATCAGAGCAACTCAGTGAGACAGGTGGATTAAACCATTTTGTGCTGTATAAACAAAATAACTATTTCACTATTTTTCTCTCTTTTACGGGGATATTAAATTTAGACTTATAGTGGACACAGCCTTATTGGGAAAGATATTTGTAGGTAAACTGTAAAGAAAAGATCGCTTTCTCTCCCTCTAAACAAATCCCATTTAAAAATAGTGATAAAGTGGGGAAGGATTCACATTCCAAAGAGGTAAGCCCCAAATATGGCAGGTGGTGAATGCACACAGTTCACACAGCCAGCCACGGCGGAGGCAGAGCCGGGCCAACTTGCTCAGCTACATTCAGCTTCTGTTGGTTGGGCTCAGTTCAGACATCTTTTCAAGGTGTGTTTATGTTTTCCTTTGGCATTTTTGGGGCAGAGTAACAGGATCAGGACTGTCCAGGGTAGGGTTTCTAGATTTATGGCGTACATTCCATTTCATGGGAGCATAAATGTGTTACTATGTAGTCTCAGCGCAAACAGCATTAAGAATCCAACTCTGTCTCTTCGGTCCTATCCCAGCGCCATACGCATTCAGTTTAGCGCTCATACCGAACACCCACTTCTGTATGAAATGCAGATACAGTGCGGATTAAGAGACTGTCTTTGAATCTGCAGGAGAAATGAGAAAAAAAGACTGTGAAAAATGCCGCAAGCAAGGTACCCTCCTTCCTCCTAAAAACGAAAACAAACAAAAACAGAAAGAACAGCATTCTGGAAGCCATAGAGCAAGCTGGGGAAGGTTTCCTAGGAGAAGTGAGTCTCCAAGGGTGGGTGGGGTTTTGAAATGTGGAGGTACAGTGAGAGGACAGGAGGCACCTATAAGAAAGCAAAGGAGGGTAGATGAACCAGAAGACATGGTAGGAGGCCCAGAACAGTGTGGAGTCAGCCATGGGGGCCAGTGGGAATAAGACGTAGCACTAGGGATGAGACAAAGGCCAGACACAGAGGACTCCATGAGTGCCACTAGTTGTCACTGGGTCTGGCTCAGACCTGCCTTTCTTACTTCTCATTTTTTCCTTTTCTACTTATCTCCTACTAGGTAGGCCTTTGGGGCAAAAGAGAAAGATGTCTGGGTTTTCTGAAGGCTTACTTTTTGAAGAAATAGCTGTACTTTTACACGGAAATACCTTCCCATTTCACTTTTTTCTTTTTTTCAAACAAATCCCTTTCACGCAATATCTTGCATTTTCTTGAAGTACGTGGCCTTCTGGCTTAACGGAACATGTGTATCTCTCATCAGCTCTTGCTGGTTATGGGGTGAAGGGAAAAATATCAGTGCCTCGATGCAGAGATGCTGCAGCACTCCCAGCAGAGGTTACATGTGAAGCAGTCATGGTTGTCCAGCCACATCTGTCTTCAAGAGCCAGGGAGCATTTGCTCTGGGCACTCATCAGGCAATGGCACAGCATGGTGGCTCCAGGGGACATCCTTCGAGGGACCAACAACCTGCCAGACATGTGAAAGTGGGTGGCTTCTATCTCCTATCTCTCTCCTTCCCTTGAACTCTTTGCACTAATATATAACCCATACCATACCGTTGTGCCCTCATTCATTCATTCATTCATTCATCTATCCCTCAACCGTGTAGAAAAATCCTACTTGAGTCTATTCACACATCTTGAGAGCGGGGGCCATAATTTTTACATTTACGGTTTCCCCCACAAAGTCTATCTAGCACAGTGCTGTCACATAGTAAGTGTTCTAAGTTCTTGCTACTGGAAGAGTGGGCCACAGAATCCACTCAATCAGATTTGGCATCTTGCCGAATCTCCAGATAACTCATGTGCCCATTAAGGCTGGAGAAGTGCTGGTCTAAATGTTGGTTTGAGGATAGTTATTTGTGGCCCTGGCTAATAGAGCGGGTGTTGTCTTCAGTTCCAGACAGCTGCGATCGTGCGTGCACTGCATCTGCCGGCATGGCAAGGAGGGGGCCTGAGTTAAGGGGTGGCAGAAAGGAGAAGTGAGTTGAGGGAGAGGGATGGACAGAGGGTTTGCCAAGGAGGAGACAGATGCAGGGCTTTGGAAAGCCTGCTGCTGGGGGTGTGAGCATGTTAAAGGCCATCTCCTTCTGTGGTAGGTGGGGGGTCACTCTTCTTCTGTTCCATTTCTCTGATAGGAAGTGGGGTCGGTGCCAGGAAGAGATGGACCCGTTCTAGAACTTGAGTCCGGAACTCCAGGGAGAGAGTGTCGGGGCCGAGCTGGAGTGGAGGCTGACGTCTTACCTCTTTCCCACCAGCCCCGCCACTTGGGGTTGTGACCCATGAACTCCTCCTGGGTGGGAATTTATCACGGAAAGCTAGGAGCTAGACTGGGGCCCCTGGGCCTAGCAGGGCACATACCCCTGCTTCTCCCCCTCTCACCCCTCAAGAAAGCCAGGCACCTGGAAACCAAGTTTATTCTACCCCCGTGGGTGGGGTGGACCTGCCTTCCAGGAAGTCCTTGAGAAGCGAATGTGTGGTAAGCTTCTGGTGGGTTCCTCTACCAAAAACAACCTCAGGAGGGAGCAGGAGGACGCGTGTGCGCCCTTCCCCATCCGCAAACCCGGTGAAGGCACCTCGTCTGCCCTGCTGGGCGAGGCACCTGTCTAGGGCCCGACAGGACACCCCCCTACTCTGCATGCCTGCACCCCACTCCAGCCTGCAGGCCAGGCCCTCTGCTGACACCCACCCACTACCCCTGACACCGCCCCCCAGACTCCTGGGCTCAAAGCCAGGGACTCCTCTTTGACTGTCTCCCCTCACTCTGTCCCCCTTCCTGCCCGTTTCCCTCTCCCATGCCTCAGCCGGCATTCCTTCCACTGCACTGTTTTGAGCATCAACACGGAAAGATCTGTTTGACGTGGATCCTGTCCTTAGGGAGATCACCACCTCAGGGGAGATAGTCACATAAAGAGGCAAACTACGAGGTGAACAGGTTGAAACATAGTGTATCGCGATGTGAGGCAGCTCAGTGCAATGCCGTACGTGGAAGCACTCTGGCCTGGCGTTTAACTGAGAATAGCTCTTCTTCGCACAGCTTTGGGTAGCGAAGGCAGCTTGGTCGTATCTGTGCCAAAGCGTTATTTCCTAATCATTAGAATCTCCAGAGATCTGCCATTAACCCCACCTCCACATCCCCAACTGTAAGTTTCTTCCTCGGGCAGCTTAACTAAGACACCACCAGCAAGGCCGCCACAGTGGCTTTGTTCATTGTCACTTGGGGACCCTGCCCGGGAATCCTCAGCCTCAGTACAAGAGCTCCGTTCTCATGGAAACAAGAGTAAAGAATCCCACTTTGGGCTTCCCTGGTGACGCAGTGGTTGAGAATCTGCCTGCCAATGCAGGGGACATGGGTTCGAGCCCTGGTCTGGGAGGATCCCACATGCCGCGGAGCAACTAGGCCCGTGAGCCACAACTACTGAGCCTGCGCGTCTGGAGCCTGTGCTCCGCAACAAGAGAGGCCGCGATAGTGAGAGGCCCGCGCACTGCGATGAAGAGTGGCCCCCACTTGCCGCAACTAGAGAAAGCCCTCACACAGAAACGAAGACCCAACACAGCCAAAAATAAATAAATAAATTAATTAAATAAATTTAAAAAAAAAAACCAGAGTTGTTAATGCTGTAAAAAAAAAAAAAAAAAAAAGAATCCCACCTACACCCTAGTTCCCTCCTATGCCAGTCCGTCAAGATGCCTGTCTGGTTTTATCCTAAAAGTTCTTAGACACGCACATGCCCTTACTGTTGCCCTTCGACTTGCCCAGGCTAGACAAGGCAACTGCACTTCCCAGCTCTGTCCCCTTGGGCGAGTTACTCGGTTTCTCTGACCTTCATCCATAAAGCAGGGATAATAGCCATTTTCTCCTGGGCTCATTGTGAGGATAAATGAAATACAGATGTGGAGCTCGGCAGAGCACTCCGCGGAGGAGGCTCAGGGTCACATTCATTATCTTCATCCCGGCTTTCCGTGGTCTCCACCCTATTTATTTACCCTTGCCCCACCTGCCTACCATACCGTAAAGAAACAATCTCATTTCTCTGTTTTTAATTTAGTCTAGTCCCGTTAACATTTTTGTCTTACCAGTTGTGTTTCCATGAGTTTGGATGACAACTGATAGTATCTAGGTTGATTGATGAAGATCCTGGGATTTGAGGTATAGAATTGAGAGTGTTTTCATTGATTTGAAGTCAGTAACACAAACTCGGGATTCACAAACATTTAGTATTACCTGCAAAGGAGACTTGGCACTAGGGATACATGGACCCAATACTTGTACACAACTTCTCCCTAAGAAGGAAAACAGGAGCTTCTAAGTTTATCATGAAAGCTAGGAAGACTAGGATAGTGGTTAACCTTCTCAATACCTATCAGTTTAAACAAAAGCATAACTGTGGAAAGACCAAGATTTGGGGAGAAATTACCCTGTAAGTCTTTTTGATCCAGTTTGATGAGAAGCTCCAGAGTATCTAACTCAAAGACAGGAGAGAGAGGAGTGGATTCTTCTCAGGTCACAGTGGCACCAATGCTCTACAGTTGAAGGGGAGAGGCACTAGGGGCGCTGACCCTTTGGCAGTCAAAAATCGGCATATAATTGACCCTGACCCTCTGTATCTACGGTTCCTCCATATATACAGTTCTGCCTCTGCGGATTCAACAACTGCACACTGTGTAGTACTGTAATATTTACTATTGAAAAAGTAATGGGTTGGGGGGAGGTTTAGTCATCCCAGAAACAGTGTGTGCAAGGTGAATTCAGCAGTAGGATGTGGTGGCCGGGAGTGAGAAGATGAGAAAAAAGCAATTTCATTATCATCCTTACTAGCAAACATTTAACGAACACCTACCTATATTATGTATTGTACTAGAGATAAAAATTTATGTAATATTTTATTTCTTCTCTTGAATGGCTTATGCATCCTTGCAAATCTCTTGGGCATGGAGCAGTGGAAAGAACACTGGCCTTGGAGTCAGGAAACCTAAAATTTACACCTACCTGTGCATCTAACTTGCCTCGTGATCTTGATCCAATTGCTTTACTCGGTGAGCCTCAGATGTTTCATCTGTAAAATGAGGTAGCTGCGTGTGGTTTTACAATGAGAGGCACCAGCTCCAGTTTCTTTTCCTCTATCACTTCACCTTAATCCTAGTTTCACTATCAATGACCCATCAGTTGAATCTGAAAATCAACCACTGTGAAGCTAAGGGATCAACTGGCTGAGGGTTTAACTTTCCCATCCAGTGTGACTAAGTCAGATGGCACTTCCTCTGCCTTTGGGCTCAGCACCCCTCTCCCAGCTCCACCTGGGTCCATGCTAGTCATCCAAGGAGAAGCAGAGCGGTTACTCAGGCATAGGAGGCAGGCCGCCTCCAGTACTTCCCTTTCCCCAAGACCCAGAAAAAAATACCTTGAGAAGAGAGAATATGTCTAGATTTGTCACCTCTGAGTTGGGCTTGGAAGATGAAGCACCCGTCAGCTGCACCAGTGTATCCTGGTCCATCTTCCAGGCTATAATGACTGACAACAGCAGATGCTCTGAGAGGCGATCACCTGGAGCCCTGCATTTTCTTGCCTGAATCAGGGGCTGGCCAGAGGTAGGGGAGGCATTCCCAGTGCAACCTGGTCATCAACCTCTGACAAGCCCATTGAGCTGTCCTGGATAAAACTCCATGAGAATGCTAATTGATGCCCAAGTAGACATCAGTCAATCAGCCAGTGTTTACGTGATGCTTGTCTGTGGACAAAAGCCTGAGTGCGCTAACCTGAGCAAGTGTGAACCAAGCATCTTCCACAAGCCCAGGGCACAGGTGTGATGCGAGGAGTGCAAAAGAAGTGTTTTGTAGTCCTCGCACCAAGAAAGCTTCGACCCACATTCCAAGAGATGACCCACATTTCAAGCTGCTCCAATACAGCTTCAGAGACAAAGAGATGCTCTAAGACAGAACTGCCTAACAGAACTTTCTGTGATGATGGAAACATTCTACATCTGTGCTGTCCAGTATGGTAGCCACTAACTACATGTGATGATTGAGCACTTGAAAAGTGGCTAATGCAATTGAGAAACTGACTTTTTAAGTTTTAATTGGTTTTAATTTTAATTAATTAGCCACATGAGGCTAGTAGCTACCATCTTGGACCACATGTCACAACCTTGCTACTCAAAGTGTGGCCTGCAAACAAACCAGCAGCATCACGTCGCCTGGGAGACTGTTAGAAATGCAGAATGTCAGCACCCCCCCCTCCAGAACTACTGAGTCAGAATCTGTATTTTAACAATATCCCAGGGTCATGTGCTTGCACATGAAGTTGGAGAAGCACTAGTCCAGGGGCAGTGCTTCCCAAACTTGACTGTGTATTCAAATTCCTAACAAGGGGAGCTTTTAATACTCCCAAAGCTGTGACTGCACCCCAGACAAGTTAAATCAGAATTTCAGGCACCAGTGCTTTTTAAGCCCCCTCCTTATGTGACTCCAGCGTGCTCCCAAGGTTGAGAATGTCTGCTCCTGGGCCATGCAGCCGGCCTGGGTCACACTCTGATGGATGAGTGTGTGTGAGGGCCAGTGTCTCATCTCTCAGCCTCTAAATTCACTTGTTGGTCCCAGCTGGCTGGGAAGCCAAAGGGAGGTATTCATCCTCAGCAAGTAAAAGAACTGGCTGGGGCTTATATTTGTTTCCAAAGCCTAAGTGAGATGTTCATAAGTTTTTGACAAAACACATCCAAATGCCACACCACTAGAGCATACTGAACAGACCTGATGACTGGAGGGCTGGGAAGGGCTGATTCACTTCCTTACTCTGGGACTTGGATAACACTGGCATCCCAGAGCAGCCCCATGAAGGGAGATATTCTTCCCATCCAGGGTGGAGGCGGCTGGTTTTTCCAATGCCACTCTCTTCAGCTGTCCTTCCCTGTACCTCAGCAAATGTCCGAGGGTCACTGGAGCCAAAGAGAAAAGGTGGATTTTCCTGAAGAGCCAGACACTCTCATCCTGTTGATTCAAACAGGACCTTAAAGGCCCCAGTCACTTTCTAGTGATGAATGACATTTTAGGAGATGAGTCTTCATCTTCCAGCTGGCAAAGACTCGGGAAAAGCATATCTGAAATCAGGCTCTGAGAAAACTGGGTCCCATGAACAGCATGGCTGTCCCCAGGGATGGAGCTGCAGCCCCTGTATGGAACGTCAATTTCCAGAGTCTCACTGAGGAATTTCATCCTTGACTTGGGTAATTTGGAGATGCAAGTGATGCACTGTGGAAATGGGGTCCACAACTCTATGATTATTTGCCCCTTTGTCTTGACGTGTCCATAGAATTTCTTAAGCTTTCTATCCATAACTCTTCTCCATGTCGACCTTAGGAGACTCTGTCAAGACAAGGGTGACCTCAGAAACAAGGGAACAAGCTATGATGCTTTGCCCATTTGGGGCAAGGGAAGAGTAAGGGCCAGCACTGGGAGTGTCCTAGGACAGCCAGAGCAAGGACATCTGCTGCTGTCTCCTCCAAATCCACCTCCACCTGCAGGTTACCACGCATCCTGCAGACATCCAGACATCCTTAGGAGGCTTTGTTAGCTAGCAGGCCCCTGACCGCAAGCCACATCTGAATGAAGCTCTCTCTTTGCTCCGACTGGATGTGAACCTATTTCTAGGGGAGAATCAGGAAAAGAGGCAATGGGAGGATTTTCTTCCCTCCACGGCTGCATAGGTAGGTTATGCCCAGTGGGAACAGAGAAAGAAAGCTGGCTAAATGTTATCTCCTCCAACTGTCTCAACTTTATTGCTGTCCCACTGACTAGATGAAGACTCCCTGTCACCCACCTGTACTGTTATCTAGGCTGCACAATTATCGCTTTGCTAAATGCTCCCTAATTCTTCAATGGTACTTCATTACTGAGCCATAAATCATCAGGGCCCAGCCGTCTACTGGAAGGTCAAATGGTCCAACCCTCTTGACTTAAAGATGGAGAAATGAGACCTAGGGGGCAGAGCAGTGAGCCATAATGGAGCCTAAAGCTAAAGCAGAAATCAGTAATGCTGCCCCCATCTTTATTTCAAAGGTGGACATTCTGTTCATCATGGATTTTTTGTATTAATTTTTATTTTTGAAATATTACCTTAAAATACTCTTTATCTTGATTACTAAGGCTTTTTTGTGTGTCCTTAAAAGTTTGCACCCAAAGCAAGTGCCTTACTTGCCTCTCACCCTAGGCCTGGCTGGCCCTGGCAAGAAGGGTAGGGACCTGACCACAGCAGCGCTAGTTTTGACCAGAGGTAAAAGGAGAGCTTGGGCCTTCCAACTACGTCTACCTCCTTCTTCTCTGTCGACTTCAAGTGTGAGATCTTGTTTCTCCAAATAAGTGGAGCGCTTCAACAGGCAGGGAGCTGAACTTGAGGAATAATAACACTCTTGCTTTGTTATTGCCCAGTCAGAGAAGCAATATTTGCACATTTAAGAAACTGCAAAATTATTCCCTAAATAACAGATTGCTATTGATGATAGTATCAGAATAGTGATACTGCAGTGAGGTAACAAGAGATGTAGAAACACAGGCTAAAATGTGGGCCAGTTCCCCTGCCCAACCCTCTCTCACCTGTACTACTTTGGAAGTGAGGAAGCCCCTTCCATCCTTCCCAAACCCAGGCTGGCGTTCTTCAAAATAGTTTTGTTTCTTTGATAAAGCTTCACCATACCGGTGGTTCTTTTCCTCACCCCATGCTCATGGCATAAAGCACAGCCTTAGGCACGTAAAGCGTGAACAAGATGCAACAACTGGGCACCGATGAAGCACCTCTTCTTTCGTTGTATGGTCATGCGACACGGCGTTCCTCTGCATGGATGAACCATGGCGCACCAGTCACAGGTTGATGGACACTCAGTTGCTTCTTTTTGTTTTCTCTCTCCTTCCCCTCCCCTCCTCTCTCTCTCAATCTCTCTTTCTCTCTCCCCTCTAACTTTTTGGCTGGGGATAACCCTCTTTTGTTTCTCCAGGGTTCTCCATTGCACACTCATGTAAAGCACACAGTTTTCTTAGAAAGAGTACATGGCCCCTGCCCAGAATCAGTGCTGCTTGTGATTCACATCCTCTAGCTATAGGATCAACTGTCCCCCACTCAAAAGAAAGGCTTGGAAACCCAAATTTATGGAAATCGTGGTTTGGTGGTAAGCTTTTACAGACAACTGTTCCCTAAAAATCTCTGTGAGCATGGCTGCTGGGAGAGCCCATAAAGAAGGAGAGGAGAGGGCAGTGAGGTGCCATCTTACCATGAACCAGGTTGGGTCAGCTTTGCATCATCTACAAAGAAAGGAAAGTACTCTTGGTTTTTCTCCTTTCTTTTCTCTTCTTTTTTTTTTAAAGAAAAAATATCATAACTTTACTATTACTTTTAATAGGTAATTCATTCACATGATTCAAGATTCCAAAGTTACAAAAAGTGAACTCTCCCTCCCAGTCACCTACTTCCCCTCCCAGAAGAGATCAACATGACAAGTTCTCAGGTATCCTTCCCAAGAGATTCCAAGCATAGCTCAGCAACTGTTCCCCCCCTCGCATTACAAATGGTAAATATCATCCGTCCTCTATTTTAACACAAATAGTAACATACTCTACACACTGGTCTACATGGGACTTCATTTTTTTTTTGTATCTTGGAGATGATTTCATATCAACACATTAAAAATGGCCTCATTATTTTACTGGTTGCTTAGTATTCCACGGTGTGGATAAACCATAATTTATTTAACCAATCCTCTTTTGATGGACATTTGGGCCATTTCTAGTCTTTTGATGAAATAATGCTGCAATAATAGTTGCAAGTATTTTCTCATGGTTTAACATTTTGTCTTTTGAGTTTGCCTATGGTGATTTTTTTGTTTTTTGTTTTGCCATGCAAAAACCTTTTATTTTTTATGGTCAAAATTATTTTATTTTGATTTCTGGCTTAATTCACAGATTTAAATTTTTTCTCATGCTTTCTTTGAGTTTTTTCAGAGTTTAATTTTTACATTTAAACTTTTCATCCATATGCAATTTATTTCATTTTAAGGTGTGAGGTATAAATCTGACTTTAACTTTTTTCCCTGAGTGTCTACCCAGTTGTTCCAGAACATTTATTGAGAAGCCTATCTTTCCTCACTGGTGGAAATGCCATCTTTACTATGTTGTCACTTCCAGAGCCTGTTTGTGCCTGTCTCAGTGCTTCCCCTGCTGCCCCACTGGCCTAGGTCCCCGTGCACCAGCACCACAGCCTGTCTTTTCTTTAGGTGCCACATGGACTTGACTGCAGGTCTCTGGGTTTGCAGACACTGGGGTGGGATGGGATGGGGATGGGGGAATAGCAAAAAGTTGGCTATTAAGATCAGAAAGATTCTAAGCTCTCTCCAAAGAACCCCACATCAAAACTGTCTTTGCTCCCATACCTCCTCTCAAAAGAAAATCAAAAAGAGAACAAAGTTTGCTTCCTCATTAAAAATCTGGCTATTTGTCCAGCCCGGAGGGAAGCCCTTCTCCCCTGTGCACTGGCTATCCTCGCAGTATCTTCCTTGACAATTTCAGGAGCCCAGGAAGGCCTTTGGTCACCGCCTCGCTTCCCTCACAGGTACCCTAGGCCCCAAGCCCAGTTCTTGAAGGTGGAGTGTAAACTGAGCTGGTCCTTATCTTAGAGACATTACAACAGACCCTAAACAAACACATTAACAGCCACTAAGAGACCTAACTAATGCTGGCCAATAAACAACCCCCCAGGAGAGATTATGCAGAAGAGGTTCCTCCTCCTCTCAAGGCAGAGTTCTTGCTCCCTCAGCCTGTGGGCTCCTTCCTACGGCTCCCCCCTCTCCACCCCACCACTGGACTGAAAGCACCTGGAAGGCAGCTGCCCTGCCTTGGCTTCTTTCACCTCTCCCCACAATCACCCAGCATGCTCCCCTGCACTCAGTAAACAGCCATTGCAAATAAAACAAGTAAGTACATCTCCTTAGAAGGAACGGCTGAGAGTTCCAAGATATCAAAAGGGAAGTTTTCCTTTGGAGATAGAGCTTATCCTATATAACAGAGGTTTTCAAGTTAAGGCCTTTGGATGCAGTTCAGATGTTCCCTGAACCCCTGCAGTGATTTGCAAATGTATACGTAGGCCTAGGGGAAGGAGGGTTCTTGGTGTTCGCCAGAGTCCAATACTTAAAGAAAAAAAAATCTAGATATCTATGGATAAGATGATGTCTAGAATTTGCTTCAATAGATTCCAGTTGGAGGGCATGGAGCGGGTGGGGTAGGTGAAGTTACAGGTGAAACAAGATTGGCCATGAGTTGATCATTGCTATTGATGGGTGCTTGGGAGTTTATTATATTATTCTCTCATGAAAGAAATGATGGAGGGAAGGAAGGAAAGAAGGAAGGGAGGGAGGGAGGCGGGGCGGGGTGGGGGGAAGGAAACCCTTGCTGCAGACCACATTGAAAGAGCCAGACAGCCCACAGTGGGTAGCTGCCATCTCACAGTTCTAGCTTTACAGGAACAACTGTTGCCCAGTGGTTTCCCTGATTAGTGTTTGGAAGCCTGGAAATATTTGTGGGTGCAGAAGCATGTCCCCTTCGCTCTCACCTCCACCCTCTATCCTCAGCATCACCCAGAGAGGGGGACCAGAGTCCCTGAGGCCATCTTTGTTCATCTGCATCCTCTCTGCTAAGCCTCCAACACCCCAGCACAGGCTTCGTGGGATCAGGGAGCCGGTCATCCGAGGCCCTTGGCCCTCCAGCCCCTCCCCAGGCAGACAGAGCCCCAGTTGCCTGAGCGAGCTTGTGCCAAAGGGGTCCGTGGCTGCTCCGTTTGGACGCGCTTGGAGTAGAAAACTCACAAATTCCAAGCTCTGCTCCCAAAGCAAACCTCCTCAGCCCAAGTTCTGCTCCCCTCACCCCTCCGACGAGCTCCTCGGGGCTGCCAAGCGGGAGGCTTTGAAAACCAGCTTGTGTCCGAGTTGTGAAAGCACCAATGTTTGCTGTGTTTGCCCAGCAGAGAGGGAACATATTTCCTCCCTTCCAAATGCACACTCAAAAGATGCTCCACAGGTTTTTCTTCAGACTTTCCACAGGAAACATAAATAAGGAAGAAAAATGACTTTAGGTACTGAGACCTGATGTGGAATTTCAACCCTGAAGAACTGCTTGTAACAAGTGCTCTCTGTCCTTCAGTTAAGCCGTCCAGAGCCTGGGTCCATGATTTGTCCCTCTGAGCAGCCTTCATAGACCAGACAAAGGGAGGAACTGGACCAGTTCTCAGGCCTGACCCCTGGCCCAGGGCTTCACCCCCCTCCTTTGGATGGCTGGTACTTGGGTTCATCAGCTGCTGAGATTCCTTAGCTAATTCCTTAGCTATCTTTCCATCTTTTATCCTTCTTGATTGTGTTAGAGTAGAACAAATGTGGGTCCTCCAACCCCAGAGGCCCACAGCCCTGCAAGCCAAGTGCTAATCAGAGAGTGACACATGGACATGGCATCCCATGGACCCTGAGGACCTCTATGACTTGGTCTCCATCTTGGAAGGAGAAGGACTTCCCTGGTCTATGGTCTCTGCCCTGAGGAAGCTTATAATCTGCGTGCAAACGCAAAGTAAGAGAGGTCACGGCAGGGTTTGAGTGCACACATATGTGCATCAGTCGATCCAGAGTTTTGAATAATCTAAACTGACTTTTTTTCTGCACAGAGGATGAGAGCACCTCCTATTCATGGGTTCTAACTCCCAGCTGGTTGCTTCCTCACTGGGGGTTTTTGAAAATTATACATTTACAGATCAAACAGGCCCTACAAAACCCCAGACCCAAGAAATACAGGGTTGAAGTCAGTTTGGTTAGTAGACTAGACGCAACAGACTGATTGATTCGTTATGAGCTGTGTGTCGAGGGTTTACTAGGGCTGTAGATGGAATGCTTCAAGGCCGCCATTTCTGCCTCTTGACATCTGAGCACCTTTCTTCTTGGGATGTTTTCCTCTCCTATAACATTCTATCTTTGGATAGGCCCAGCAAGGCCATTAAACATCTATAATATTTTTTAAAATTATTATCAATTCATATACATCAACTAAACAAAGCAAGGGACCCCACTGGAAGGTGCTTGTAAGAAGATCATGCTTCCAACTAGAACTCGATTGTCTTTGATGCACCAGATTCAGAGAAAGGCACCAGATTCAGAGAAAGACACCAGGAACCATTTCTTTTTTGGCTGAAGTTTATTTATCCTGTTTATTTGAAGCCAGAGCCAATAATCCAAGTGGCTTTCAATGGCTCAGAAGGTTTCTCTGTGTTAGATTAATCAGTTCCATCACAGAAAGGTCAGCTGCCCTATGGACCAGCCTGCTATATTCATGAGTGATGCCCGTTCTGACACCTGGGGTGGGGGGAGGTGTTTCCCTAGTGATGTTTGAGAGTAGAGGCACCAGCTGAGATTGGTTTTGAAAGGAGAAGTAGAGGAGGAAAGGGCAGGCAGTGTGCTGACATGGGCGAGAAAGAGTTATCAGGTGGCTCAGAGCATGGGCTTGGGGGTCACACAGATCTGGGCCCAAAGGGCTAGCCAGGCTCTGCCACTTAGCAGCTCTGCAACCTAATGTGCTTACACGTTTCCGCACATGTAAAAGTGGCACCATTCAAGCGCCTGCCTTGTAAAGTAATTGTGAAAATTAAATAAGGCAGAATGTAGACCACAACGGACAGCGCTGGGCTCAGTCGACACCCAGCAGACGGAAGCTATTCTAATTATGACAAAAAAGAAGAACAAGGGGACAAGTCGAGGATGGGGAGAGGGGACATCGTGGGAGAGGTGCATGAGACAGCAGCCCCTCCCCCAGCCCCATCTCCAGGAGCCTGGGATAACGGATGTTCCAGTCCAGACAGATGGCTCAAATGTTTATTAAGAAACCATCCATAAAAGTTATTGGAAACTTTACACTTGCAGCATGGTCTCTGCACACTGCCCAGCTGCCATGGCTCTCAACAAGGCCTCATTCACTTCCCCGGGCAGCTCCCTCTGCTGCCCCCAGCCCCTCGGTCTCACACCCACCAGCACCCGGCCTGCTGGGCCTGGTTTGCAGAGCACCCCACCCCCCAAGCCTGGCCTCCTCCCTTCCCTTGGCTCTGAGTGATTTCTGACTTGCTTTTTCCAAATGTGAAATCTTGGAATGAGGTCACTTCAAGTGGGGGAGCCGGGGGAGGGTCACCAATATTTCCTAAGTGCAGAGGTCCCTGGGGTGATTTTAGGTGGAACGTGGGTAAATATTTTTCGTCTTAATAGTTATACATTTTTGTCATGTATTTATTTTAATGTGCATTGGAGGAAAAGGTAGAATATCAATGCCATGATGTAGAGTTTTCAGTTCACGTCAACTTGAGTAAAGGAAAAGAGAATGAGAGAGTTGACTTAAGGAAACTATTAAATCCATAGTAGTGCAGGTGGCTCTCAGATCTGACAGATCCATCTGGGAACACTGCATACTTGATCTCAACCCTCACCTAAAGCTTCCTAGACATGGACAAGGTTTTGATCTAAACAGGAGGGTCCAACCCTGGGCTGGGCAGAGAGAAGGGTTGCTCCATGTCCAAAGAGCTCTGGTGACATGTCACAGCTCCCTGGATGGTGGTTCTGTCTGCCCCCTGTGGTCTGCACACCCGGCCGACTTGCTGTCCTCAAATGCTACTCTCATGGAGTTTCAGTCGAACTGCTCCGAAGCCCTCTGTAAGTCCCCATTGCCTGCAGGATGGAGGCCAACTCCTCAGCCTGGCACTCGAAGCCCTTCTTAATCCGTCTTTCCGGTCTCTGCCCCTGGTCCGGTGTACTCGCTGCCCAGGCATCTGGTCTCCTTCCTTTGATCTCCCCTCTGCCCATACTGCTCCACCGAGGTGAACTGGCCCCCCCCCACCTCCAACCTGTCCTGCTCCTCCTCAACCTCCTCCGAGGCCCCCAAACCTCCTCTTCCCTGCGGAGGGACAGTTCCTACAGAGTAATGCTCACAGGCAGGCTGTGAGTTCTGACCCTGACTCTACTGCTTACCAGCTGTGTGTCCTTGAGTCAGTTACTTACCCTCTCTGTTACCCAACTGCCTCATCTGTAACGAGTGGGTAATGACAGCAACATCTACCTCCTCCCAGTTTTGTTGGGAGGACCGAATGAGATGCTCCTGGCATAGCACCAGATACACAGTAACAGCAAGTAAACTGCGGTGGCTGTACCTTCCTTGAATTAGCTCTGGCCAAGAGCAGCCTTTTGGCACTTGTTTTCCAGGGAGTAGGTGTTTGATAGACATTTGCTGATTGATCGTGGCTGTCCTGGGAAGTGTTTTCTTACATTCTCTTGATAGTAGGCTCCATGGAGCCTGAGAGCTGCGTTCCTTTGCCTGGGTCTAAGGACCCTTTGGAGCCTTGGAGAGCATCTATTCCTGGGCCAACTCATGGCCTTCTCTTCTCTAGACCAAGTTATCTTTAGCCTCCAGGGCTCTTTGTGGAACTATCTACCTCTTATCCTTCAAATCTGGCCGAATAGCTGGAGTCTTCCCAGGAGCGGGCGAGGCCAGTGGAGGTGGCGTATGAAGCGTCCCCAGAGCAGATGGGTGGAGACAGGACGGTGCCTGGACACATGCAAGGCCACCTGCGTGGACAGAGGAGAGAGGCTTGCAGCCCACACCCACCCAGGACTCCCTCTCCCAGGCCCTGTGCTGGGTGCCCCCTGCAGGTCCAGGCCCTGCTCCCTGGTCTGGCCCCTCGGCCCTTGCTCAGGTTGGCTATAGAGACAGTCCCAGAGCCTGGGGCTGAGGACGAATTCTCCAGCAAATGGCCCGTGGCCACCCTGGAGCCGGCCTGGAGGAAGCAGCGTGCCTTCCCTGCCCCGCCCAGGCCTCAACCTTTTCTGAAAGAAATGCTGTGTTCCCTCAGCCCTCCCCTTCCACCCACAGAGCCCCGGTCCCCAGGCGGCGTTCCAGCGGTCCCTCTGACGCATGGCTTTGTTAGAAAGCCTCATTAGCAGAGACAGAAAGGCGCGAAGCAGCTCAGAGCGGCATTCCAGGTGTCAGATGAGAGTGGCCGCAGGAGGAAAAGGCCAGTAAACCATACTGAGGTCAGCCCGCAGTCGAATGAAAATAATCAACTGCGAGCTGGGAGAGGGGTGGGATGCGAACTGGGGGCGTTAAAAGGGGATGCCCCGGGCTCAAGACGGGAAGGGAAGGCCCTGGGTCCTGGAAGGGCTGCCAGCTTCTCTTGCCTGATCCTAAGGGTCCCAGAGGTGAGGTCTGAACAGCCTCCATTATGTGGACATCTGGAGATGGAGGCTGGGCCTCAGGGGACGCTGAACCCCCAGCGCCCGGCACCAGCACGTACTCAGTGCCAGCATGCGTTCAACGTCCGTTTGATGAATGAATGTATATCTAGTCTGGTCCTCGGGCAGCGGGGCCGGCAACAGCTCAGACCTCCGGTGCGTCAGGCGCTGTGCTAAGCACGGCCTATCTAGAAGCTCTTAGTAACCCCACCGCCCAAGTATCATTAGCTCCATTTCAAAGATAAGGGAGTACAGATACCAGAATGTGTTATTTGGGTCTCCTCTGGCTCTTCAAGAACTCACTAGAACGTGACCTCCTGACACTCGAGACTGCTGAACTGGGGACGCATTCCTTCACTCCACAATTAGTCATAAAAAGGCTGAATGAGCACTGGGGCTGAGGCAGCACTGAAGCTCACTCCTCCTGCAGGGTCATTAGTGTGAACACTGGGATCTGGAATTCCCTGGCCTGGGGGCGGCGAGGGCCTGCCCCTAGTCAGGGACTGGCTCTGCCGAGGGCGGGGAGGGTGCCAGCCTGGGTGGACCCCGGACCACTGCCGTGAGCTGTCTGCCTTCTCTGGGCAGGTGTGCTCGGGGGCTGTATATTTCTGTCCTTCCCAACGGGGAATGTGTGTGATTTATGAAGCCTTTTTAACCTGATGCTTCCTCATAAAGGAGCTTTGAGGAGACTTCAGGGAACCTAGTTCTGAAAGGCCTTCCTTCCTGCGGATCTGGTAGACATGGCATTGCTGCCCGCCTGCCTGCCCTCAGGGGCTGGGAACTGTGCATGCCCCACCCTGGGTCTGGAATGTGGGGATCGGGGACCCCAGGAAAACTGGACGTGGACTTGTGCCTTGTCCCCCACCCCTGCTCAGGCTTCTCGCCCTCCTCATCCCCTTAGCAGAAACCTGCCCCGAGAAATCCCCGATGCCCTTGACTTCCAAGGCCCAGGCTTCCCTTGGACAAGCCACTTTACCTCATTTGAGCCTCGGTTTTCTCATCTGCAAAGTGAGCATGACAGTACCTACCTCAGCTTCTTGTAGCCCCATATTGCACCTCTCTCCAGTCCAGACAGCCCTCTGAGGACTCGCCTTTATGTGTCTGTGTATTCTTGTCTCTCAGGCACCTGAAACAGCGCACACAGCGGTGGATGCAAAGTGGCAATTTGTTGAACTGAATCCTACTGGATGCAGTGATGAGGAATAAATGAGATGTGTTTGAAAGCTCCAAGCACAGTGACCGGCTTTGGCGGGCAATTAGAAAATCGGGGTTAAATTTGAATTTAAATCTGACTCTCCCCTACAGAGGCAGAACCCAAGACCCTGGCCCAGATTGTGAGATGGGGCCCCAGAGTTTCAGCACTCTCCTCCCGGACCCCCTTTGGACAACCAGGACCAGCGGCAGAGGGCTTTTGTCTGTCTCCCTCACAGGAGCCCCTCCCCCCCCCCCACGGACCTCCCGGCCTCTCTCCATCCAGGCAGCAGCGTCCGCGGCCCCTCTGGGGAGGTGGGTGTCCCCGTGTCCGCAATAGCCAGGCTGGGCCCCTCAGGGAAGGGGCTGAGGAGTGTGAAGGACTGGTGTGTGTGACTTTGTTTATTTTCTCTGAAGGCTCCCGCCTGAGCCCTGCTATAAAAATAACCTGCCTGGAAACCTCATCTCCGAAGGGGAGAAAGAAGCTTTTGTACCCAGACAAGTGGCTCTGACGGTCCCCGTGTACCTTCGTCTCAGCCCCACACATCAAGGAGGAGCTGGCTAAGGTGATGAGGGGCCAGGGCCCAAGTGAGAGGGGTGCAGGGCAGCTGCCGATGGAGGGCATGGGGGGGGAGGAGGGGGGCAGGAGGGGGAGGGGGGAAGAGGGGGAGGGGGGGAAGAGGGGGAGGGGGGAAGAGGGGGAGGGGGGGAAGAGGGGGGGAAGAGGGGGGAGGGGGGGAAGAGGGGGGGGGGGGGGGGGGGGCGGGAAAGGCAGCTCAGCAGCCTCTCTCCCCTAGCCCTGCTGAAGCATCTCCCTGCCTGCTTAACCCAGGAAGTTCTGAAAAAGGAGGGAGAGAAAAGGCAGAAAGAAGAAATCAACAAGAGAGAAAGGCCAACTGAGATGCGTTGGAGATCAAGAGAGAAATTAAGAGGAAAATCAAGTTCAATGGAGGGGAGACCTGGGGAGGAGACTGAAGTTAAAGGAGGAAGAAAACAGTGAGAAATGTTCACCCACACAGCTATGGAGCTCCAGGGATCGGAAGAGACCGCCGCCGTGTTTACAGATATAACTAGGATTTGGTCCAATTCCTGGGATCCCCACTGTGTGTGCCCCCAGCCCCAAGGGAAGGCCACGCAGGGGCAGAGCTGGGCTTTGGGGCCCATTCCTGCTTCGCTGCACCAGCTCCTGCTCTGGCTCAGGCTGGGCTAGGCAGGAAGACAAGCCTGACTGAGGTTTCTCAGGGTATTCCTTCCCCAGAGACAGGTCCAAAGGCAAGAAACCAATCTGCAGGAGTCAAAAGAACACTGGCATTGGATTCAAGAGGCCCTAGATTCAAGTCCCAGCTCTCCCACTTTTGAGCTGAGTGGTCTTGTACAAACCATTTAAAGTCTTCCAGCCTCATTCTCTTCTCTGTAAACTAGAAAAATAACAACTACCCCCCCGCCATCCCCAACTGTCAGGGCCACTGGGCACATCCTTAGAAGGGCGTCCAATGGACTCTCTAAGCTGTACGGTACCAGCAAGATGACAAGAGGGGATGACCCATTCGGACACATTTCTCCAGGCACTGGCAACGGACTGATGCTGACCTAGAAGTCATTAGAGTCTTAGTAACCAGACCACTCACGCCACCTGAAAGCTGCAGGAGAGGCTCTCTGTTCTGCAGCCAGAAGGTCAGAGAGGAGCCTCCAGCATCAGCCATTGGGAGAAGAGTAGGTTCTAATATTAACCACGTAAGTGAAGTCCTTTGCTGTAAGAAATCTCCCATAGTTCTTTTATCACCCAAACTTGGGATTGATCCACTTAAAACCAGAGGTTGGTAGGACACGTGCCATTGAAGACACCCTTGAAACTTTTATCTAGGAGGGAAGGTTTATTTCTCCTGAGATAATTTATGGGGCCAGCAGAGGGGACATATCATCTCCCTGGGACTGGTGTACTTTGAGTGACACAGATCAAAGGGGAGAATAAAGCTGGGGTCCTGGATGCCTTAAAGCAACTTTTGGAGGGAGAAGTTAAAATGTGGAAAGACTATAAAGGAAGCTCTACTTTGGGAACAAAGAACCACGCAGCACAGCTGCCCACCAAAGCTAGGAGAGGGCTAGGGAGCTACGGAAGGCATAATCACAAGCAGGCTGTTGGCACTGCAGGGCCTGAAGGGTTCCCAGTGGCCTGAGGCTGAACAGAGTCCTAAGGGAGAAAGAAACAAGGAGTAGGGCTGCAGCAATATTGTTGCTGTGAAATAGAAAGGAATAGGCTTGGTGATGTTGCTGGGGCTGTACCCCAAACTGGCCATCAGAAATGCATTTGAAAACTGATTCAGGGCATGACCTCAGGATGCTAATAACAATGATAGTTCATAAAAAATGGTTAGCCCTGGGACTTCCCTGGTGGTCCCGTTGTTAAGACCCCGTGCTTCCACTGCAGGGGACGCAGGTTCAATCCCTGGTTGGGGAACTAAGATCCCACATGCCGCACGGTGCTACCGACAAAAACAAACAAACACACAAACAAAAAAACCTGGGGGTCAGGTGCTACTCTGAACACTTTTCATACCTTATCTAATGCAGCCCTGACAAATGTCCTCTGCAGAGGACATGGTGGTTTCTTCCTCAGCATCCATCACACCCCACCCCCACTATGGAGCAAACTTGCAGTTTGGTAGGGTTGACACCAGGCCCAATTCCAAGGGTAGAACCTGGTAGATCTGAGCCAATCAGGGTAATCCTATCACTCATGCCCGAGAAACTCTTTCAGGTTGATCCAAACGAAGTGTAGAGCAGAAGTTGATTTAATGATGAGGAAAGAAAAGACCACTCTTCTCTTTCCTTTTTATGTTAGACTGTGATATGTGCAGGTGTGAGGCCTGGAACTGCTGGTAGCGATCTTAGGATCATAGGTGAGCCATCATCATAGGTGAGGATGAACCAACATATCAGCAAAGCCAAGCCAAGCCAAGAGAATCACAGAGACAAGCTGAAGCCCTGATCAGACTATTCCTGAAACCCTTATGGCCTTAGGATTTTCTGTTATGTGAATTAATAAAGTCCATTATTATTTAAGATAGTTGAGTTGGAATTTTTTTTTTTTTTTTTTGTAACTTGCAAGTATCCAAACTGATGCAGAATACGAGGCCCAGGAAAGTTAAGTAACTTGTTCGAAGTCAAGTATGATACATACATGAAGGAGTGAAGGAGCTGGGATTTAAATGAAAGCAATATGAATCCAGAGCCTATGCTCTTCCAACAGCATCAACAAACCACATTGGTTGCCTTCTGACCATAGACCGGCTCTGTGCTTAATCACTTTTCATGTTATTTCGTTGCATCTTCACAACAGCCTTTAGAGGTGGAAACTACCATTATCCCTATTTTTGCAGATGAGGGAACGGAGGTTAAGTAACATGCTCCCCGTCCCATAGCGCTTAAGCAATCGAGTGTGATTTGAATCCAAGTATCTGTGATGAGGATGCTGGGCCTCCTCTCCAATCTGGTGGCAGGGGCTGCCCGGGAAAGACCCAGGACGGTCTGCTCCACTCCCTTTGAGGATGAATTGATTTCTAAATTGTTCTTTATAGGTCGGTCTTGTCTCTCCATGGAGACTGCACAAAAAGATGAGCAACAAAGGGAGTCAGGGGGTCAGTTTTAGCCCAGTGTTAGGAAGAACGTTCCTAGCGTTCCAGCAATGGAGTGGGCTGCCTGGGAGGGTCCCAGCTCTCCATGACCGAGAGGCCAGCAGGCCAGGGAAAGGGGTGCCTGCACAGCTTAAAGGAAAGGCTGACGTTCTGTGCTCCTGAAGGACTTCCCCTCCCTAGGCTTCAGTTTCCCCATCTGTACAGAGGTTGGGGCAAGACTAGGTGAGGGCTGAGGTGTCTTCCAGCTCTAACATTCTCAAATTCTGGAATTCCGGAGGCAGAACTCCAGGCCCCAGGGTCTGGCGGAGAGAACAGAGCCATGGCTGTTTTGGCCAGCTCCGTAGAACAGTGGAACTCATTGAGCTAGCGGTTCCTGAAACAGAAACAGCCAAATGGCACACGCAGGGAAGATAAATTCATCTGTGGGTCTGGTGAGACTTGCTGGAAAAAAATGCAGTGCTTGAGGGCCATCCAAGGAGAGCCAATTTTCAACTAGTAGGCTGTGACAGTGCGCTCACACGATAGAAACAGCACACGGGGCTACACTCTGCCCTGGCCAGAAGCAAGAGGGTGAACTCAGAGATCACAGTCTCCGCTGACACCACAGGGACCAAGAAGCCCTACTTGGACAGGGCTGCTTACGGTGGGGTCCACTCTCCCTGGAGGCCCGGTGGCATTGTGTCTGTAATTAGCAAAGGGAGTCCTTTTGGAAATTTACCTTGAACTAAACTGTTGTTGTTTACATAACCCAAAGGTGTTTATTTCAGCAGTAGAGAGAGAGACCACCCTCACAATGTGGTGAGGCCAGAATTAGACTGAGAAGGCCTGGGGTCTCCTTCCCTGTGTGTATTTGGGTTGGACTAGAAACCAAGAGGTGGACGAGATGCCATCATAAAGCATCTGATGGTCTTTCTGGGACATTCCCTCCACCCTTTGCTCTAATGATGACTGATGTTGATGTCGTGACTATTTTCAACGTGCCTGGGCATCTGCAGTCCTACTGACCTTCATTACAATCCACTGAAGTAGAGGCAAATAATACTGCACCGTCTGGAGGGGAGAGAACAAAGGGTGAGCTGAGGGTCTCTCAGGTAACACATTGTGGCTCTGGGGCCTGAACCTAAGCCCCTTGGCCCCAAAGCCTAGACCCCTTATTTCTGGCACACTGCCGACACTCCACCCCCATTTTGGGGGCCACATAGGACTGACTTTTCCAGGCTGATTTTCTTTTTGCTTAGGGACAATGCAGAGCCCTTGGAGCTGGATTAAAACTTTTACAAGTGCCAGCTTTGAAAAGATTGGTATTCAAATAAAAGCAGTTCAAATGGTAAAGTAAGTATACAGAAGTTCAACAAAGTTTTGGCTTTTACCATGATGACCACCTGTATGCTTAAAAAAAAATCAAATATCAGAGATTACATGATTAATTTTTTATTTAGTGACCCTGCCCTCCTGGTGTCCCGAGTAGTTTCTAGCCCACCTTTGGACCACCCAGCTCCGAGGACATCCCACCATCACAGGTCCCTGGGCCCCCAGGCCACACGCTGCTCTGCACTGAGAGGAAATCTCTAGAATTGTCCGTGAACAGGGCAGGAAGATGCCTGTGCTGGAGCAGGAGGTGACTGCTAAGCAGAGAACAGGGGGACCTGAAGGAGGTGCTCTGTGAGAGGGACCCAGGTAAGCAGGAGGAACAAGCCCTGTCTGGGAACAGCCTCATGGCCTCCCTGGCAAAGGGGGCAAGGAAACGAGGCCGCAGACATGGAGGCTCCTGCAAAGCTGTCAGTCATATTCTTCCTGGGCTTGGGAAATGCAGCCATGACTACCATCCCTACCATCAGGAAGGAGATGGAGCTCAAATCCGGAAGGGCCAAGGTAACAGTGTGAGAAGAATGGAGTATTAGGAGTGTCCAGCAAGGGGACCAGGAAAGGAGTTGGAGATTTCCCAACTCCCCACTCCCTAGTGGACTGGACCCCATCCTCCAGAACTTCCTAGAGCTAGGGATCTTTCCTATATTCTCTGGTTCCTTCTAGACGCCAGTCTGGAGAGGAGGAAGCTGAAATTAAGTTCTGGGATATCTATCAAGAATCCAGCTGGCACATTTTCCCATCTTCCCTTCTCTTTTTGTTACTTCAGCAGAAGTTGAAGGGGGCTGAAGGATTATAGGGAGAAGAGGATAAGGGAGCTGTATTAACAAGCGTTTGGAGGAATTCTGAGCCCTTTAGTAGCACATTAATAAGAATTTGTAAAATTCTTTTAAGTAATATAAAAATAAGCAGCTAATAAGTCTTTGATTCTCTGCCTCAAAAGAAGTAAAGCCTGTTTGTTTGGGGAGCAGCGGGCATGCAGTGCCTCCACTCTGATTCTCCCGGACACAGTCCCTCCTGCCCACCCCACCTCCTGAGCAGTCCTGCCCCTGGTCCCCGAGCCACCCACCCTCTCAGGGACCCCTTGGCATGATGGGGGCTGGCTGTTCTCTGGCTGAGGGTGGGAGGGACTGGGGACCCCTGTATGTTGGTGAAGCAGCCCAAGGTCCCTGAGGATGGAGATGGAGGACCCTGTAGAAGTCAGAGCAGTGAACAAAGAGGGCTTTGAACCAGGCCTTGGCAAAAGCTCTGAAGAGCCAGTGCCTTTGGCCCAGCCTTCCTGCTGCCCTCATACTCCCAAGGACTGGCTCAGACAGACTTCTGGCTCTGGCCCTTCTCTCCAAAGGGGATTCCTTATGTAGCTTTGTACCCCAAATGCTGAAGAGTGCTGTGCCCAATTCATCTGAAATGTCACCAGGGATGGGTTCATCCCCTTGATGTCCTTCTCTTTTAAGAGTAAAGACTTTGGAGTCAGACAGTCCTGATTTCAGTGTTAGTTTCTACCACTTATTGGGCAAGTGATCCTGAGCAATTCACAATGTCCCTGAGCCTCAGTTTCCTCACCTGTAAAATGAGAATAATGATATTATTCACTTCATTGTTTGGTTTCACAATGCCTAGCACATAGAAAGCACTCTATAGACATTAGTATCATGGTTATTATTCCAAATATCCACCCCATCCTCCATTCTCTCTTGCTCCATGACCACTACCAGGCTTGACCCTCCAACCTGACGACCCCAGCCCAGCAAATGGGTCCGTCAGATGAGAGGACCTCAGTCTGAGCCTGAGCTAGACTCTCCACGGAGGTGATGGGTATGGGGATATGGGAATGGGGGTCATGTGGGAGAACCTCAGAAAGTAGGTGTCGGGTGAGGCTGACACTGACCTTAGATGATTGAGTGGACTTACATTGGCCATTTTGTGTCACTTGCAAAGCACATGACTCATACACGTAGAGCCCTGAATGGTCAAGAAATTCACTGATTCTTTGGTTTTGAGGGAGTTCAATGGACCTATGAGAAGCTGGCTAAACTCATGAAACCTCTTTCCAGCAAAATATAGACTTCTACATGTTTTGCGTATGATTTTAGTAGGTTTCTCTATGGACCTCAGGGTGGTCTCTATTCATCTCACTGTCAGAGACTGGAGCCCAGAGGGGCGGACTGACTTGCCTGAGGACCGCAGCTTGCAGGCGGCGTAGCTGTGATTTGAACCCAGACGTTCAGAGTCCTCTCTCTTCCTTCATGGGGAGGAAGGCTTTCATCCAGTTCTTTGGCTGAGAGTGTGTTCACTTCCCCTCCCGGGGACTCAGGGGATTTGCAGGCCCGCGGTGGGCTCCCTGGGGATCCTGAGGACGTTGTTCAAGGGTTAACTCAGGTGTGGCCAGGCTTGGGTAAAAGGGATTGAGAAAGGCAAGTCCAGAGCCCAGGCTGGGAGCCAAGAGCCCCCCGCACGTGGTGGTGAAGGGTTAACAGAGCCCGAGTGTGGCTCTGTGTGTGTGCTCGAGGGCATGGCGTGTGCAAAGGCGCACGTCTCTCACTCGCGCATGTGGGAGCTACGGACCGCAGGCCAGCCTGGGAGAGCGGTGCCGCAGTGTCCTGGGATGAATGGGTCTCTGTCTGCAAGGCTGTGTGAGTCTCTGTGTGTGCAGTCCCATTAACTCGCCCTCGGCCACATGTGGAAAGGGGAGGAGAGGCCTGGAGAAGCCCAAACCACTCAGAGTCCTTCTGATTTTAGAATGAAGTAGAAGGCACAGAAGAAAGAAAATTATACTGACCCAAACTCGTATATTAATAGAGCGTGCACGCGTGTGCGCGTGCACACACACACACACACACACACACATGCACACACACACACTCTGGTGCCCTGTCATAACTTCCCCTTCTCAACCCTACTGTCAACCTCCTGTTACGCATCTGGGTACTTTGGGGAAAGAATCTTTGGCTAATACCTTAAAACAGATTCTAGAGACCTGACCCTATTTGCTTTTGGAGAGGTTTCAGTTTCGCACTGTGTGTGTCTGTCTTCTCCTTGTCTGTGAGTCTGGGTGTGGCTTCTCTTTCCCCTGCCTCACCTGCAGCTCCCGCGATGTGTGCTCAGAACTCCAACTCAGCCAGCAGGCCTCACTTGCACCATTGTGCCTGTGATGGATGGGCTTGGCCCAAGTCCTGTCCTCAGCCCCATGTCCCTGCTCCCCCTTCGAGTCCTCCCTCTCTGGGCCCCTGTTGCCCTTGGCTGTGGTTTGTTTAATGGAGTGACTTCTGTCGGGAGCAACCCAGAGCTCAGGACACAGGGAGACACTTGTCCAAAGTTGCTATTTTTTTCACCAAAAAGAGCCAAGCCACAGTGATGGGCTCAGTGGCCTGGCTGGGAGCCTTCCTCATCCCTCCCACCACTAGCCTGGCCTCCATTCCCCTCACTGGCCCTTGTTACCAGTGGCTTCTGGTTCAGGACTTCTAGTTATCCACTGGGAGTCCTCCTCAGTAGGAGTCTGGCTTCTTATGTGAGGAGAGAAGGGAGATCTGGGTTCTGTGGAAGTAGCTGAGGCTGAGAGAGATGCCCTGGGGACCAAAGAATAGGCCCACAGAGACCAATGGCCATACCATATTCATCCCTCTCTCCCCAGTGCCTGGCACAGAGTAGGTCCTAAAAGAGTGAGTGAGTGAATGTTGGATGGATGGATGGATAAGCAGATGTGTAGATGGGTGAATGGGTAGAAAGATAGATAAATAAATGAAGACTCTTAGATCCAAGTAGACATTCTGATAAACCTAATCTGATTTCTTGGTCCAAACGTGGGATACAAGGAAGGAGAAACCTAGGTCTAGAAGGTGCAGCCAACTTATTCCTGAATTTAAAGGAAATCTCTCTTCCCAGACTCTTTACAGCGTGTCCTTGAGACTCCCCTGGAGGTCTGGGGTTGGGTGAAACTGGCCTTTTCTCCATCCTCATGTTTTACTTCAGGCCCCTTCTTGCAGAGGCTTCTCTGCCCACTAGAAAAGGTGCTCTGCAGCTGGGCAAAGCAGCACTGAGTTAGGGAGGAGATAGATGGGAAGAGATGAGGCTCAAGCTGATGGGGGTGCCATGGAACAGGACCCTGGGCACAAAATGTTTTAGGCTGGGGCTAGAGTAGACTGTTATGTGCTTGGACCAGGAGGTGGAGAACATTTCCAGCACCTAACACAGGGGCCTGACATAGTAAGCACTTGTATTTTTTTGAATGAATGAATAAAACATTCCTATGTCCTCTTCTCTCTAGATAACACCCCCAAATCCTTTCCCAAAAGGTATAGAGAATTCTCAAGAGCGCTAGACCGTTAAGGACCTTCCTTTGAGGGTAGAGCGAATCAGTATCAGCAGCCCTGCTGAGGGAAAAAGGGACAGTGGCATCTCTGCCCCCATCCAAACTCTTCTCACCCCCCACCCCTGCTACCCATGGTCCCCCCTCCTTCGTCCTCTTCCTCCAGCCCCATCTCTAGCTATCACGGTGCTGATCCAGAAGCTGGGGGTGCCAGGAGGGAGCAGCACAAAGCTGCCGTGTGTACGTGAGTGCATGTGTGCATGCATGAGTGGCCGTGATGAGGTGGCTTGACTGAGGAGACGGGCGGCTCCACACCACCAAGGCCGGCGCCGTGGGGCTCGGAGACCCCATTCAGGGGTCCTGTCCCCAGGCCAGATCCAGTAGATCTTCTCTGGTGCCGAGATCTTCATGGAAGGAAGTTCTCAGAGCTCCTCAGGGGCTCTTGTTGCTGGGATGTGCTCCTGAAGTTTAATCACTCTTCCCTGCTGCAATTTGTTTTGGGAGAGTCCAAGTAGAGCCTTCCCTTAAAGTAGATCCATGGTCAAAGCTGCCCTCTGAATCAGACCTAGAAAGCCTGGGTTTTAAGGCCGGAGGGGGCTTGCCTCTGGTCTGTGCTGAGCCCATTTTCTGAGCAGACACAGAACTGTTGGCTCAGGGCAGGCAAGAAAAGGCCTCGTGCGCCAAGGGAAAACAATTAGGAGTAATTACCATCAAGAGAGGCCCCCAGTGAGGGGTGAGGGTGGGAAAGGCCGTCTGTTTAAGAGGAAGCTGAAAGCGGCAGACTGATTTTGGGGAAAAAATCAGAGACAGAGGGTGGGAGGAAGGGTCGAGTGTGTGCTGTCCTTCTTTTCCAGGAAGACAGCAGGACTCCTCCCCCTCGGCCTCTACAGGGGCTCTCTGTCCGGAGGTGGGAGGGGAGAGCAGGAGGGCACTGGGCTCTGCATTCCGGAGATTCTCAAACCAGTCGGAACGGAATGGCAGAGGAAACTTCATACTGAGGGGACTGAGCCCTAGACGCAGAAGAAAGTGAAAAGATAAAATGGAGCACTGTGGAGCACCCAAAATGTCTGCAAGTGTGCCCCCCACGCAACGCCCTGGATCCCTGAGAATCTGTGGGGATGCGCTGGATCGGCTGGTGTCTCCCTACCCACCACCCTCCAATCCTCAGCCCTGCCCCTTTCGGGGTTAGAACCAGAGGCCTCAAAGGACAAGTGTTGCTAGTATGGGCAACCTGGAGTTGGGGACAAGAGTGGGGGGCAAAAAAGAAGGGCAGTTGGAGAAAGAGCTGTCGAAGGAGGGGTGAGGGAATTCCTTGGTACCCCTTGCTAGAGAAGTGAGGAGGAAATGAACCCCGAAGGAGAGGTGCCCTGACGTTCCCCTTGACCTTCCAAACTAAGGTGAAGAGACAAGTAAGGGCCTCAATCCTGCTCATGAGGGAAAAGAGGGAGCCTTGGCCTTTGCGGACCTCATCGGAGGCTCTCACTGGCTTCATGGTGCTGGAGCCCCGTGACCCCTGCTGAGTGAGACGGAGCAGGGCTGGCTGTGTGAAGTGGCAGGCCACAGGCTTCGGGGACACAGGCTCTTGGCTTGGAGTCTCTGTTTCTATCACTGACAATCTGTGAGAATTTGGGCAACTTATGCAGTCTCTATGCTCGTTTTCTCATCTGAGAAATGGGGATAAAGTACCTACCTCACACACTTGTAAGGATTAAATGAGGTAATGTATATAAAGATTGGGCACATAAAGCTGGGGCCAGGGCCTCAATAAATGCTTAGTCTTCTTATTATTATTGGAAGAAGACAGCTCTAAGTGCTAAGTGGATGATGAATTTGAAGCCAGAGGCCCTGGGGGAGGCTGCCCTGTCAACCACATGCGAGGAAGTGAGTGAGGACTTGATAGGGTGGAGGTTCTCAATACGGAAGGTAGGCACTGCTCAGAGATGCTGAATAACTGTAACTCGTTTACTCCTTCAACAGTTCTCTCCTTCCGTTGTTCTAGGCACCTGGGATGCAGCATAAACAGAACAGACATTTTAGTGAGAGACTGACAAAGCAAATGAGTAAATAATATAGTCATATATGAAATGCTACAGAGAAAACATGAAGGGAGCTAGGGAGCGTGAGAACTGGGGTGTGGGAATGACAGAGGAGGTGAGGGAGTGAGCCGGGGGGAGAGTGTCTGGGGGAAAGCCCTCCAGCCACAGGAAGCTGCAAGTAGAATGACCATGAGGCAGAAGCAAGGTGGGTTTGTTAGACAAACACCAAGCAGGCCTGTGCGGCCGAGACCAAGGAGTCGGGGCAGAGTGACGGGGGAAGCTGTTGGAGAGGTGGTGAGCCACCGCGCAGGGCCTCGCGGGCCCTTCTAGGCATAGGTAATTGGCCAGTCGTGGGCTGACGGGAAACGGAGCTCAGGTGTACAAGGAAGCAAACTTTCTTTCCTGGGTTTCAGAAGAGCATCTGGTACAAACACTATATATAAAATAGATAAACAACAAGGTCCTACTATCTAGCACAGGGAACTATATATTCAATATCTTGTAATAAACTATAATGGAAAAGAATCTGAAAAAGAATAAAAAGCGCATCTGGAACACGAATTCCTTAAGGAGCGTGAATCCCACCCCCCTTCCCTTTGTAACTTTCTGCAGGGCCCAAGACCAACCCAGCCACCTGGGGGTAGAGGCTGACTCTGACTCACGATTGGGTCCAGGTCCCCACTGTGATGGAGTCTTCTCCCCATCTGTAGACCCAGGCAATCATCAGCTATCTTTAACCACATTGGGGAATCAGAAAACAAGAGAGGCTTGAAGGCTTCCCTCCTCACTCCAACCATTTTCAAACGGCTGAAAAATCTTAACTGTGTCAGAAAAATGTTAGAACTCAAGAAATGTCCTGGAGGGACTTCCCTGGTGGCGCAGTGGTTAAGAATCCGCCTGCCAATGCAGGGGACATGGGTTCGAGCCCTGGTCCGGGAAGATCCCACATGCCGCGGAGCAACTAAGCCCGTGCGCCACAACTACTGAGCCTGCACTCTAGAGCCCGCCAGCCACAACTACTGAGCCCATGTGCCACAACTACTGAGCCTGCGTGCCACAACTACTGAAGCCCACACACCTAGAGCCCATGCTCCGCAACAACAGAAGCCACCGCAATGAGAAGCCCGCACACCGCAACGAAGAGTAGCAGCCAAAAATAAATAAATAAATAAATAAATTTATTAAAAAAAAAGAATGTCCTGGAGATGACAAGCAACTCTTCTAACTCAACACAGATAAAACTGTTTCCCCAGGATAGTGGAAGATTTTTCAGAAGTTGGTACTTTCTTGTTTTATTCTTTGGAGTGCGAGTTTTACAGGTAGACCGGTGGAAGCACTTCCTGGAGGTTAGATGGTGAGGAGAAAGGGGTGTGGGAGGGGGCAAGGAGACAAGGGATGCTGTTAGGTATCCAGGGTGGGTTGGAAGTCCCGACCGGTGTGTTTGGCTCAGGAGGGCTCTCTGGCTGGCTCCACAGACAGGTCTGGTTTTAAAAAGTGCCAAGGAGCCACAGATTTGCATGTTATTTGCGTTTCAGACTTCAATTCCAGGTATGTGGAATGAAATGAATGAATGAACAGTATTGAGACTCCTGGTTAAGGCGTGGACTCCGGAATCCAGACCACACTGAGGATCCAATCACTGGTCCAGCTTGGATCAGGAGACACAGACACAGACAGAGACAGAACAAACAGTCAAAGAGACAGAGAGACAGTCAGAGAGACAAACACCATCGAGTCCTTTTTTACCAGGGAGTTTCCAAGTCAAAGCAAGAAAGCAAAATCCACAGAATTCATTTTAAAATAAATCAACTTTTAAAAACTAAGGAGAGAGCCACACATAGATAGTCAGATAAAGGCAACATCATCCTTGACTTATCTCCACCTCTGCCCCGCCATCATCTACACCCAGCTTCAAACTGGACCATATGCCTATGAGTCTGCCTTCTTGATAAGGTCCATTGCTTGGTATCTGCCTGGCCTCCTACATGAGTTAGACTCTAAGGTCTTTGAGGATGGGTGGCTTTTATTTCCACCAAATGGTCAAACCATTTCCACCAGATGGTCAAACCATCTCTTCACTCCACCCTCCAGGGCCCCCAAGCCCAGTGCTTAAACACAGGCTTATTAAACACCTAGCATAAGGGGCTCCTCAGAAGTATTAGATGAGGAAAATGCCCTCCAGGAACTTAGCTCCGGCTAATAGACAAGACACAGGCAGCATGTAAAACAGTCCATTTAAAGGACAAGGCAGACAGAAGGGGACCCACAATCCATAATGGATGTACAACATCACTGGAAATAAAAAAAGCATAAAGAAAACTGTATATAATAGAAAGGTGTGTGGTTAGGGAAAAAATACTTTTTTTTTTTTTTTCCCCAGGAGAAACAGCTTTATTTGGACTGAGAGCTGGAGAGTGAGAGGAGGACCTGAGATAGCATACTGAGCTAAGGGGTAGAGATCAGTTTCCAAAATGGCAGGCAGAGCTCATCAGCCAAATGGACTCCACTTCCCAGCAGCCTGGCAGTGAGTTCAGTCAATGAAAGGCCTGCTGGGAAACGTTTATTTGCCACTAAATCATCCAAGCATGCCACAATTACAAGAAAGGTACAGGTCGTTTTTTCCTTTCCATAATGAAATTTCCACAGCATCTCCCCAATCATGAGTATTACAAAAAAAAGTTAAAAAATCACATTTTACAGATCTTAGACTTGTCTTCAGCATTTAGCTCAAATCTCACCATCTTCAAAAACTAGTTCTCCTGCAAAATTCACCAGCTAAAAGTTCTATCCAAGCAGTGGGAAGACGGCCTTTGCTAGCCCATGGCAATTCTTTTCCCATTTTCCCTAGCCAGTTAGGGTTGAACAGCAGAGTGAGGCTTAGATTGCAGGGTTGGCGGGGGGAGGGACACAAGGGCTAATTTCCCCCAGTACAAGATGGCATCTGAAGCTTGATGGGAGAGCAGAGCTGGAGAGACTTGAGGGAAGGGTCCAGGCCCTGTATTCAGTCAGAGTCACTGCTGGAAGAGGAGGAGGAGGAGGAGGAGGAATGCTTGCCATGTCTGTGGTGTTTCTGCTTCTTTTTATGAGCTTTTTTCATTTTCTTTTGCATCTTCTTGTCAATCACCATTCCTGGTCCTACCATGCCAGGAGCCCATGGATTCACAGGACACATGCCAGGGGCAGGTGGTGGGTATGGAGGGGGATAGGGACCTGAGGGTTGGCATCCTGGATACCCTGGTTGTGGCACAGGATGACAGGGCCCACCGGGGGAAAGGCTGGATTCCCCTGGGGTGCTCCTGGGGGAGTGGGAAAGGGGCCTGGAGGAAAGGTAGGGGTGGCAGGTGGTGGATGGGCAGGATTGCAACCTCCAGGGCACCCAGCGTTAGGGGGGTGTGGATATGGCCCTGGCTGCCCGGCATTGGGATTCCACATGTTCAGGTATTTCTTCCAGCCTCTACACCACTGGCATCCCGTCACCTCTACAACACTGCTTGGGCGGACTCCTCCTTTCTGGGAAAAAATACTTTGATTAGGCCCCTTGCATAGAGACTGAAACCCATGAAGGATATGCCAAACTGCTGAGGAAGGGGCTTTTGTTAAGGGCAGAGTGAGGCATTAGGTTTAGGGCCAACAAAGGAGGTGCAGCCTCACTGCAGGCTGATGTGAGTGGACCTTCTCCCCCAGACTCCTGAAATGTTGGTTAAGTAAATGTTTAGTCAGTTACCCCTACTCCTCCCTAGCAGGCCAGAGAGAAGCAGCTTGCACTCCTGGCCTGGAAAAAAAAAGCACCAAATCATTCACCTGCCTTCACTGGCAACACAGGTCTCAGTCCATTCTTGATGTAAAGGACAGATTACAATACATATGCCATGTGGAGTTGTATTATTTTCTAAGTGCTGCAGATGTCCAGATAAGAGATTTTAATGTAATCAGGGAAGGCTTCAAGGAGGTGAGATTTGGGTGTGTGCGCGCTGTGTATTCGTGAAAGCAGTAAGAGTAAATTGGATGAGGGGTGCCCAGCAGGTTGAAGGCTCTGGGCTCCTTGTGTGCCTCTCCCCGACAACTTTCCTTTCCCAGCACTAAAGTTCTGTGAAGGATGGAAGGACAATCTCCGGAAGTCAAGCAGTTGATGGTTACTCCTCAGTTTAGAATGGAGAAAAGTCAGCAGCTATGATCTGTTCCATTAGGAAAGACTGACCTGGGCCTTAACTCTAAGATCAAGCCAGTGTTAACACTGGCCTTAAACTTGACTTTGAATCTCTACCTTGACCAATTTCTATTCCAAGCAGCATTATGGCCCTCAATAACATTTCAGAATCTGGTTCAACCACTCCCAAATGGAACTCTCCCCACCCTCTCCCTGACAGGCCAGAGAGGCAGCCTGCACTAACGTTTCCTCGAGGTTTATCTTGTAGCTAAAAGTCTCCTAGTTTCCCATTTCTCTCCCACAGGGGATGCATGCCTAAGTACTCTTCTCTTCTCTTTTTTTTTTTTTAATTTTTTACTTATTTATTTATGGCTGTGTTGGGTCTTCCTTTCTGTGCGAGGGCTTTCTCTAGTTGTGGCAAGCGGGGGCCACTCTTCATCGTGGTGCGCGGGCGCCTCACCATCGTGGCCTCTCCTGTTGTGGAGCACAGGCTCCAGACGCGCAGGCTCAGCAATTGTGGCTCACAGGCCCAGTTGCTCCGCAGCATGTGGGATCCTCCCAGACCAGGGCTCGAACCCGTGTCCCCTGCATTGGCAGGCAGACTCTCAACCACTGCGCCACCAGGGAAGCCCCTAAGTACTCTTCTCTCAGTGGTGACCAGCATAACCCCATTTACCCTTACGTTACATCACCCACCACCTCCAAAGCTGGGAATAGGAATTATGGGCTCTTAAAAGACAGATATTAGGATTCAACACAGGTGAAATAAGGCCTGGGCTATTAGGAAAGCTATTGAGTTGAGTCTTACTTGTCCCTTCCCAAATTTTAGGATGAATTTGAAGCTGTGGACAGATTGCTCCTGGGTAGGGAAATATGGCCACTTTGCCAGGAGCTCAGCATGTAGTCTGAGTCAACAACAGGGCCTGATAGCGTTACACGTCTTTTTCTGACTCTCTTGGGTATGTGAGCTCCCAGGATGAAAGCATCATATTCCACCCTACCCCAACCCCCCTGGCCCATCCAGGTGGAGCAAGGGAGAAGACAAAGGCCGAGTGTCAGTTGTCTCTCTTACTCTGGGTTAAGACATATCTGAGAGCTGGAGGGATGGCACAGGAGAAGGACCAGAAGCTGAAACGCTAAAAACATTGGGGCTCTGAAGTGAACCCTCCCTCCCTACCCACTAGAGCCTTTTATGGGCCACGCAGAACCAGGTGGCGATGGACAGACTCTGGAATATGGCTGCTGGCAGTGCTTTTCCAGGCAACCTGTTTCTATCCCAGAACACTAAAACTTTGGGGCTAATCTTGCTAGGGGCAGTGGGTAGAAGATGCTAGCACAATTACAAGGGCAAAATAAGAGAGAAGTTGATACCACAGAGAAATATGAAGAGTCAGTTTACACAGAGTCTCCAGGCCAGATGAGGGAAAAGCGCTCTTACATTCAAACCTAAACAGGGCTCCCGGGAGCAACGGTGGGTCCCAGGTGACAAATGCGATGGAACTAGCCTCTGTGCCTCGCACCATGTATCCTCAAATGGGCAGGAATGGTCTGATTTTCTCTGTACAGGGTCCAGGAGTGATTGTTGAGACTGTGGTTTCTGCTGAAGGCTCCATATCTGGCATCTAGAGCTTATCATCCATCAAGTGTTCCCTTTCTTTGGGGAGGCAGGTAATTATGAGCACTGGACACAGAGGCGAGGGGAAGATCGGAGAAAAGGAAAGCAACAGGCTTTAGTTTAAAGCAGGTTAAACAAGACATTGGTAACATGCCCTTGGCCATGGAATACAGGAACGTCGTATTTTTTCCCCCCTGTCATCAAGGTCCGCCCTTAAATGAAGAAGAAAGTTTCCAGATGCTAGTCCTGCTCTTCTTGGGCAGCTGTCTGGAAAGAATGGCCCCCACTATGTTAAGTCTACTTGGTTCCCACCCTGGACCACAACCTGTGTCTCAGCCTGGACCACTCATGCAGGGCATCTCAGGATCACTAACTTCACCTTGTACAAAACTACACTGGTCAGAAAGTGGGGCCAAATTCAGACAGGCTTAACAATTCCTTGTATATTTTTCAAAGTGCTTTTGTTGCATGTTTCATTTTCTGCTGTACATGGCAATAAATATTTGTTGCTTTGGTCTGTACAAAAAGTCTGTGAGGAAAGTAAGACAGATGTTATCTAAATGGACAAACAATAAATACAGAGAAGTATCTTGTTTTGAGTCCCCCAGACAACAGCAAGAGTGCCTGAAAAACTCAGGTCTTTTTGATTCATGGTCCAAAATCTATACCATATTGTCACCTTTCAAGTTGTCACTTAAATACATTAAGTACCAAGAATCAATGTTCAGGAGTCCCACAATGAGCCTGCATGCCATAGCTCTCTAAAAGAGAATGTGAAAGTCCCAAGAACTCATATATAGAAAGCTATTTATTTCCTATAGAAAACACCAAAAAAAACCAAAACAAAACAAAAAAAACAAATCAAAACAAAACAGGCAAGAAAGAAAGAAGAAAAAAAAAGAAAACAAACAAACAAAAGGTGGTCTTCCCCCCAAAGGCAGGCAGTATGAAAAAGGTAGGACATCTAGTTGCTGGAGTGGAAAACAGTAACATTCAGTTAACAATGGAATATTTAAAAAAAATAGTTTTCTTTTCAAATTGTAACCTGTGGTAACACATAGAAAAATGTACTAAACAAGCTTGATATAAAACAGAGTAAAATTTTCAAATAAGCCCAGGGAGAAAGCACAATGTTGGAAAGGATGAGGTACATGGGAAGAGAAGAAAAGATTTCATACAAAACTACCTATTACAATAGAGAAAAAAGTATAAAATGTTCCTATTTTGGAACTTAAGTACAAAATGACACTGGCATTGGATCGTTTCACTATCTAGCCTGAGGAGCGCTCAGAGGGTGGGGAGATGCCACAAAGAACAAAAGGAATAGCAGTTTTTCAATCTCAAGCTGATCAGTCCAAATTCCACCCGTTTTCCAGTTGAAAATCTCGCCTCCCTCTGTAACCTCTACCCCAAGCCAAAATTCAACCAGGAATCAAAATATTCTGTTAGGAAGTCCACAAACACCCTACACATAGGGGCTGGGATCTGTGCGTGCTGGAGCTAAATTTGGAAAATGGTAATAAACCTACAGGCTAAAATGGTGAACACATTCAGCCTTCAAAAAAAAAAAAAAACATATCCCTGTGAAATATATATATATATTAAATTCTCTGTGGTTAGAAACATATTTAAACTAGCTAGCCACAGACCAAACTAGACCTGCATTCATCCAATGCTGGAATTTTATGCTAAAGACTGAGGTCCTTCTTCTTGGTCAGAAGTAGGTAGCAGTAAAAGTGGTGCCTTGTCACTCCACTAAACCACTCCCTGGGTGGGTCTTCCCCATATCATGTGTTGTGAGCACATGCAAGCCTCTGCTTTTAAGGAAAGGACTGCCTGGGACTTTGGGGTCCATCCAGGGCTCACGTGTTGTGCCTCAGGAGAGGAAGATGCTACAGATGATAAAACAGCCTTGTACAGAAGCAGACGGATTTCACAAAGGGGCATATAAATAGGAAAAGTCCTGGAGGAGGGAATTATGCAGGTGCCCCAAAGTCCAGTTTACAGTCACTTTCCCAGTGACATATCTTGAAAATCCTGTGTGTATGTATGTGTGCGTGTATATGCTGGTGGTTTTCATCCCTACCTTTTTGCCCACGTCCTTTCCTACCTCTTAGTAAGGCCTAACAACAAGAGTTTACATGAAATCAAGAGTCTTTCCAAGCTTCTCTCAGGCCCCTAATTAGAGACTGAGTGAGGCTGGAGCCCTTTGAAAATAAGATGGCAGAACTGAAGAAGTGAAAAGCAGTCTCTCTCTTCAGCTTAGGGATGTCCCTCACCCCTTTCACAGCACCAAAGTTTCTTTGCAAAAATAGTATCTAAGATACAAAAGGAAAGGCAGATGTGCTTGTGAGTGCATCTCTCCAGGGCCTGGTCCAGGATCAAGGACTTTACAAGAACAGAGGGTTGGGAGCAGCTGTTTCCAAGGTCTCTGGCTGTAGACAACAAAGAGCTGGTCTCCCACAAGTCCACGTCTGCTAATTGAGACAGTCTTCACAAAAGCTTTCGGTGGAGGATTTCCCAGACCATCCGCTTCCGGAAGTAGGGCATGTGTTGCTGTAGGGACACAGAGACACCCTTATTTTCATTTCTTGTATGCAGACCTAACACTCCTTTCCGTCTTGAGGTTTTCAACTAAAATAATCTCAGCTGAATTTCTGATCTTTCAAATGGCTCATTCTTCATCACATGTGATTTTTTTTTCTTTCTATTGCTTTTTTCTATTACTATCTCTATTGCTATTTTCCATTGTTGTAACCTTAGAAGTTTTGTTGGGCATTGCCAGAAGTCCCTAGGGTACACCCAAATGTCTCCAAGAATTTTGAGAATGGTGTCTATCAAGTCCTCTATGTTAAACTTTTAAGAGGATATGAGATCCGACACTTGAAAATCAAAAACTCACTTTTTACGGGAGGAGTTATAGGAACTGCAAGAGTGAGCTCCACCCAAGGGCTATGGTGGAAAAATCTGGTAAAGCCATTGATTTAAACAGAAGTAAAGAGTTAAGTGGAGGACACAGAATAACCCCTAATCTCTAGTCTCAATCCACTTTGGTCTCCGAAGGACCACGTGGACAGAAATAAACAATCACAAACTATAAGAAGACTGACCAGCTGCCTCAAGTGAGGGGCAGGGGAAGAGGGCAGCATAACAAATTACACTAGATCAAGATGTGGCCTGTTCCAAAACTTAACTGCTATCCAAATAAAGGGAAACTATAGGAAACTTGCTCTGGTCCCAGTTCTCTGCTTCTTACAGGATTTGAGGTAGGTGGGAGAGATGGGCGGAGAAGAAGGCTCTGCCCATACATCACAATATGTGATATACGGTAACCCGGGATGTGGCCTATCACTACCCTTTTTCTTGTGACGCGGCACAGGCAGTAACCACCCGTGTTATGAGCCACAAGCTGAAGCAGAGCCCCCTAAGTGGAGCAAGTGGAGGGAAAAACATCTATCCGGCAGCCTGGAGACAGGGTGGTCATAGAGCTCCCTCCTGAAGGCTTGGCTCACCTGTGTGAAGTTGATTGGTCTGTCTTTGGTAATGCAGTCAGCATATTTGCAGGCAAACATGCCACAGTCGCTTCCATTCATCTGCTGTGGAATTTCCTGAAAGGCCAAAAACAATAAAAAAGTGACATCTTTCCAAGCTTCCTTCTTTCTTATTTGATTATAAATAAGAGCCAAAGGATATAAATTTTACAGGTTTCCCTGAATTTTGAAGAGATGACTCTGGTCCCCGACTCAGAACAACAGAGGCTCAGAGAAAAAAATTCAGCATCTCAGTCCAGCCTGTGTATTTATTAATCACACAGGAGACTATCTTAGATTTCCATGACACCCAAGGGTGTAAAAGCTGGCCCCTCCCACAAGGGCCAAACAATCTGCAAACATTTCCCACAGATGAAAGTTTAGCAAAATAGCTGGGCATTTATAAAACCTAGTTCTTCATAAGAAACACATTACTAGTTTCCCACAGATAGCTTACTCTGTCTTCCCCAAGGAACCAAACGACCAAGCTGAGGTGAGGCTAGACACTAACACAGAAGGTCTCTGGGGACCAAGCAGTAAAATCCTTTTCTTTCCAATACCCTAGGTCTCAGGATTTCCATCTCATCAAGAAGAAATGTACCTGGCTTTTCTTGCTGAAGAGTTGCCAGCCATTGGTGTCAAACTCTTTCCTTTTCTTGTCAATGCTTTCTTGCTTCAGGTATTGCCTAAAGGTATTGGGAGAGAATGAGATGAGCTTGGGGAGCAGTGATGACAGCTGCCACTGCAAGAACGGGGCTGACAATCCTTAGGAAGAGTTTTCTTCTGCGCGTCTAAGGAAAACAGTATATACTACTGGGCAGGGAATCTTTGGACTGCTAAGCTTCCTTTGGAGGTCCCACAATTCAGGCCTTCCCTGTCAACCCAAGAGAAGCATGACATCTGCCTTTGATACCCAGGCTCCTTCTACCTACTGTCCGTCCTGAGGAACAAGTTTTGGTTCTTTTCCTTGGTTTATATGGTCCTACAGAACTCAATCTAATGGAAGAAAAATGTTTCTCCAGCAATACTGAGGTATTTATTTATTTACAGTCTTGATTCTCCTGTGTGAAAATTCAATCCAAATCAACAATTTGTTGAGTGCATACCTCATATACAGCACTCTTCTTAAGTGCGAACTGCTCACGATTCTGGAACCCAGCCCCCTCCTGGCTGCCAAAATGGTACAGTGAGAAATAGACATTTTGGAAAGAGAAACACATGGGATATAAAGAGATTTGCATTCTGGTTCCCAGTTGAGCCACTAACTAGCAGGACCTGAGCAAATCTAAGTCACCTCTGTGGGTCTTGGTTTCTTCATCTGAAAAATTAGGAGGTTGGAGTAGATGATTTCTAAGTAGTTTCTATATCTATATGTATATATCCACTCTGTATTTAGAGCACTGGGACAGTAATTATCCCCATTAGGGTGTATTTTTGGTATTATATTATTATTAAACTTTACTTATTTAGATGGAAAATATCCATTCTTACTCAAGATAAAGATTTCCTTTATTAATCACTACATTGAAGGGATCAGAGAACTGAGTTCAATAGCTGGAAAAACATAACATATACCCAACATCAAACTCTTTGTCCTCAACTCCCTACTTACAAGAGGATCCTGCAGGCTTCATTGTTTATCCCACCCATGGAGTCGTAATAGGTAATATTCTTCTTTCTAAAGTCTACAACCTGGGAATTAAAAAAAAAAAAAAAATCTGTGTTTATGAAGTGAAGAAAACTGGTTTCTCAGCTTTTCCCTTCCCTGGAATTTGGAACCTTCTGCCAGATTTCCTATGATATCATGACAAGTTTGATGGATGCTTAGCATTATACCATGCTTAATCTGCAGAGGAGAGAAGAACAGGGGGGTTATTTACTCAGAACTACGATGGGGGCTGATTGACTGGTGGCTCCAGTAATTGCCCTGAAACCTTTTTCTAGTACTCAGGTTCTCCATCTGCACTGTGGGTTACAGTGAAGACACAACATGCTCTTCAGAGAACGTAAGTTGAGTGAGATAATTTCCATACATTTTCTGAAAGATGGTAAAAGAGTCTAGTTTTTGTTTCTTTACTTGGAGAATTTCCTTTTGGCTTATGCTTTTCAAATGTAATTCAAAACAGACTGTGAAATACTTTTTATACTTTTATTAATATATTAAGCTCATGTATCCATGTTCTCAGAATCATAAAAAATACTGAATTACCAAGTATGCAAGACAAGTCATGATTAGGCAGAAAATAACAGTCATAGAATCTGAGTTGGCAGCATCACTGAGAAGTCACTTTTACTCCCCATGCCTTGCCTTTAGCCTGCTTTGACTTATAACTCCCTTTTTAAATATTTCCAGAAAAGGAAAACTCCATAGCTTTCTTCAAAGTCTAAGTATCTCCCACTCTTGACAGGGAGTTCACTGATCTATCCAATTTTTAGACAACTAAATGCTACTTTTTCTCTCAGTCATCTAGTGAAAATGTAGAATATTCACCACTCTCTGTGTATTCTATAATTACATAGATTTCTTTTAAATTTTATCAGTAATAAAAGAGGCACTCACAGCAAGACACCAGTGCACTCCCAGGTGAATGGGCACCAAAAGAATGTCAACAGAAAAGACATCTACTTTCTTTGTCCAACGTTTCACTGCTTGATAACCAGCCGTTTTTAACTTAGTGAAAAAAAAGGTATTAAATGCATGCACACTTGGCAATCCCTTCTCTTTACTTCGCTCCATCAGCATATTCATGTAGAAATTGATGATCTGTGGGAAGAAAGTATATGTATTAAAATAGATACTCCAGCCTTTCAAAATAGTTGTGTTGTAAGAAGGAAACACAGTTGCGATATTGCACAGCATAGGTTAGTTTCCTAATCAATTCAATTATGACTTCAACACCCAACAGCCTCATGTCCCTATATCAAATTTTGACTAGAAGGGAGGGAGGTGTTGAGGTGGTTATAAACAGTGAAAACAGAAAAAGCTGATGTGTGTGTGTGTGTATACACACACACACACACACACACACACACACACACACATATGTGTATATATATGGTTCCAGATACATATGGGAAGATGTTGGCCGGACTTGTAGAAGACTGAAGATTAGGTTAAAAAAACTGGAAAATGAGGAGGAAGGGGTGGTACAAGGTGAGACTCAGAGAAAAGGAAAGGAAGGAGTACAAGCAGTTTAATGAGGTACACACTAGCAGTTCCTTTAATCTATCGGGACTGTGCAAGTAATTTAAATAAATCCTGAGCTCAGAGTCTAGTGTTAACAAAGGTAAGATCAGTAGTTCAATCCTTCTATGTAGGTCTCCTGATTCTGCACAAAGATAGAAAATTCTGCTCCATGACTAAGGATTGCATTTTCAGCCTAACAAGCCACCTAGCAGAAGCAAACTGTTTTGGTCTCAAGTAGAACTGAGCGACAGAATAAACCATCAACTATATTGGAAAAACATCTCTAAACTGGTAGTAGCTCAGCAATGTCACCATTATAGAGGCAGACATGGATATGGTATAACCTACATTACATGAGACCTGAAAGTAAAATGACAAACATGAAGAGTAAAGTTCTCCCCCAGAATCTATATGGTTAGCTGCCTCATTTTTGTTGATTCCATTTATGCCTTCAATATCAAGTACAAGTGAAAGAAATTAAAATGCTTGATACAGGAGATATGTTAATGAAACAATGTGTTCTCTAACAATGACTATGTCATCCATGGTTCCTTTAAGTCCAGGACTCCTTGGTACCAAAGCTTGAAAGTTACTGTGCCGGAAGTTACTGCATACTTATTTTATGTGGCCAGCTGAGGTCAGGCCAGTGTCTGTCAACTGCAAGGAATGAATGGGCTAACTGATCCAAAGCTTGGAAATATGACTAAGAAAACAGGCACATTTTTCAGAATGCTTTTTGGGGAATGGGAAAACACCCCCGTCCTTTGACAAATATTTACACACTAGAATGCCAGAGCAGTGAGCCCAATAGTAGGCAACTACATACTGGGGAGGCAGCAGGGAACGCTGCCAGGAACACACCGGAGCATGGTCTAGACCAGAGAAAGGGCCTATAGATGAGGATGCCTAAGCAGTTGCAGGGAAACCACATTCACCATGAAGCAGAGCTCTGAGGGTGGTGGGAGGGAGAGCTAGGACTGAAGAAAGACACTGTTTTTCCTGCATCTCTGAAGACGGAACAACAGGCCCAGAGGACTCAGGTTGTGGTTGATTCTCTGTTGAGTGATGCCCAATAGGTAACTGGAGCTCAGTTATTTAAAATAATGATAATGAATTAAGACACAATTAGGATCACAGATTTCTCCAATCCAGGTTTTTAATCTAACCCTGCCCCCGAAGATAATGGTGCTAAAGGATGCTTCTCCACTTGTGAAGGCAGCCAGGAATGCAGGAGGATCTTGCTCAGCAAGCACAGATTTCACAGCTATAATCTACATCCTCTAGTGAGAGAAAATCAGCAGGAAGGGACTGATTCCTCTGGCATTCTATCCCACAGTATTAGCCATGCTATGAGGCTAACTAAACCCTTCAATCCAGGGGGTGAAGTGAACAGGCAGACAACCTGTCAGTCACTGTAAGCCAAACCTTCCATGGGGGCAGACAAGTTATATATTACAACAGGCAACAAGGACTTAGGATGGAAGTGGAAGAAATTAGAGAGAGATAAGGATAGCCAAGCACATGAAAGCCACAGAGATATATCTCCCCCAGGTGCCCATCAGAGGGGTATACCACCTTTGGTATAGTTACCCTGAAGTGAAAAGGATGACATTATGAGTGTCATGCTACACATGACTATCCTATTTTTCAGGAGGAAAGAGTGCCAGAAACCAATTAAGTTTAGCTGGACCTCCATAGACTGAGTTGTTTGGCTTCTTATTTCATTTTGTTATTTTGAGAGAGTGGACCTATAAAGCTAAAGACCAAGCCAGCTGAACAGGAACAGAGACCTAGTGATCAGGACACCACACTAAGAATCCCTCTTCCACTGCTTCAGTTCTGCCTCCAACCAAGGTTTCTCCACTGAGAGGGAAATGGCTTCCTCCAAAGCCAGCTCATTAATTAGCTCTACGGAGTGGTCTGGGTTCTTTTTCATTTCTCCTGTATCTCAGTAGGAGGGAGTTTAGTGGCTTCAATGTTCCCTCCCATTAACTGAGGACATGTAATCTGACATCTGAGGCAGAATTTAGATCTGAGTTTCTCTCCTCAGTTTTTCAGCTCTTACTCTATCCAAATGAGGAAAATTGCCGTAGTTCAGCCAAGACACAATCATACCAAAAAAACAAGCTAGGAGTTAGGAGAACAAAAAGAATCCTACACGTCATCTCACAGAGGGCTGAAGATAAAGGAAAAAGAAATGAGAGAAGGGATCACAGTGCTTAAGATGAAAGAGGAGCAATGATGGTCAGAGCACTTGCTTGTATTTTGTGAAGACAAGGTTCCCTCCCCTTCCATAGTGAGAGCCTTTCTGCACACAGGACTCTCTTAGCTTCAGAAGATCTTCAATTCCCTTTGGAATAGGGGGCTAAGAGTAATAAGTCAGCCCGGTGCCTACTGTTTGTCTTGCACTTGTCACTCTTTTGGGGGCCCACACTTGCCTCTGCTTGCTGCAGCTCCTGGTGCCTAAACAGCTGCCCTTCCTGCTGCCTTTGCAGCTTTGGCCATGAGTGCCTACTTGTCTATGCAGTCCTGTCTGGGGGTGGAATGGTTGTTTATAGTGTCTTATTCCTTTGTGATTTTATTTGAAGAGTTGCCAGGTTGAAGCTGAAAAAAGCTTCTCTTTAAAAGAAAAGCCTACCATGTTTTCAAACTAAGGACTCAATCCTTTTCCTGTATGTTACCACAATGACATAAATGACTGCTATTTGTATCCTCCTTCTCACGCAGTAAACCAGCCAAACTATTGTTTTCTCATGCATTTAGAAGTAAAACATTTCACAATACAATCCTGACTTTAACCCTTTCCAGTTTCACACTCTGAACCCTTATAATTGACTTAGGAAATAAATGTTCTAAAAGTCCTGAGCATGACAGTGTTCCTGAGCAGAGACCACGATAACTTTCAGGGGGAAAAAAAGCTGTTTTCCTATTTTACCCCTCCAGATTTTCCCCTCTACATACTCATTCTGAATTTTCTTTTTTTTTAAAGATTTAATTGTATTTATTTTTGGCTGTGTTGGGTTTTCGTTGCTGTGCACAGGCTTTCTCTAGTTGTGGTGAGTGGGGGCTACTCTCCCTTGTGGTGTGTGGGCTACTTGCGGTGGCTTCTCTTGTTGTGGAGCACAGGCTCTAGGCGCGCGGGCTTCAGTAGTTGTGGCACACGGGCTCAGTAGTTGTGGCATGCGGGCCCTAGAGCGCAGGCTCAGTAGTTGTGGCACACGGGCTTAGTTGCTCCGTGGCATGTGGGATCTTCCTGGACCAGGGCTCGAACCCGTGTCCCCTGCATTGGCAGGCGGATTCTTAGCCACTGTGCCACTGGGGAAGTCTTCCTCATTCTGATTTTTAAATTAGACTTATCCTTGTCAACCACAAAACCCAAAAGACTGACCAAGCAACAACCCCTGAATATTATGTGTCAGAAGGTCACTCACTCCTAAAAGATCTAATCTAATAATACTATGGAAACCAAGAAGGCAGACTTCAGGTAAGCTCTATGTTACTGCATCCCTCACTGTGTCCAGGATTTTTCTCACATGCGAATTCAAGTAACAAATTATTAGAATTACTGCCAAGGTTTTAGAGAAAGAGAGGCAGGCAACATCTATTTTTATGCAGTCATGACAACTGTAATTATTCTCCCTGTGACCTCACATAAATCCCTGGTTTATCAATAGGACTAGTTCTATTAAGAAACACTTTAAAGAGGTAAACTATAATGACGTGGAATCTTCCCACGAGTCATGTTAGAAACACTATAACTTCCATTCTAGTCATTTTATTCCACATGTTAGAGTGCATAGCATATCGTAGACCCCATCATATTCACTTAATTTATCTCATTTTGTCTGATTTTTTTCCCTTCTTACGCAGTTTTTATTTCCTAAGGAAAACCTACTCCCTGTGCTAGGTTTGTCTAGTTGGGCTTAATGTTTGGCAGGATGTTTCCTCTCTTACCAAGCATCACTTAGATTTAACTTCTCCTCGGAAACCGTTAATTATTGAGAAAGAGGTGTTGAAATCTTCAACAGTAATTATAAATTTGTCTATTTCCCCTTCCAATTTTCTCAGTTTTTACTTCATCTATTTTGAAGTTCTGTTAGGTGTGTACATATCTAGGTTGTTAATCCTCTTGAACTTACCCCTTTACCATTATGAAAAGTCTATCACTGGTAATATGACTTGCTCTGAAATCTACTTGGTGTGATATTAATACAGTTACTTCATCTTTCCTTTGTTTAGTGTTGGCACGGTATATTTTTTCCATCCTTTTACTTTTAACCTATATGTGTCTTCATATTTAAAATAGGTTTCCTGTAGACATATTTTTTAACCTAATCTGACAATCTCTGCCTTTTAACAGGATATTTATACTGTCCAATATGGTAGCTACTAGCCAAATGTGACTCTTGAGCACTTGAAATATGACTAATGCAAATTGTGTTGTAAGTGTAAATGTGCTGTAAGTGTAAAATACATACATTTTAAAGAGAAGGTAAAATATCTCATTAACAATATTTTCAGATTTATTACATGCCAAAATAACATATTTTGGATATATTGGGTTAAATAAAATATATTATAAAATTAGTTTTACCTGTTTCTTTTCACTTTTTTTTAATGTGACTACTAGAAAACTTAAAATTACATACATGGCTCACATTATATTTCTATTGGGTGTGCCGGGTTAGGTCATTTACATTTAATGTGATTACTGAGATGGTTGGTTTTAAATCTACCATCATGTTCTTTTTTTACTATTAGTCCCATCTGTTCTTTGTATCCTTCCTCTTTTCCTGCCTTCCTTTGGATTGGGTATCTTTTAATTCCATTTTACCTCCATTACTGGCTTATAACGATACCTCTCTGGTTTTTGTTTTTGTTTTTTAACTGGTCGCTCTAGGATTTATATGTCTTTAACTTATTGTAGTCTACCTTCATATAACATTATACCACTTCATGTATTGTATAGGAACCTTAGACAAGTATGTACTTCCATTTTCCCCCTCCTTTATGTTATGATTGTCATATACTTCACTTCAACATGTTATAAACCCCACAGTATGTTGTTTTATTTTTGACTTGACTAGTCAATTGTCTTTCAGAGATATTAAAAACTGAGAGCATTTCCACTGCTCTTCACTCCTCGTGTAGATTGAAACTTTTACCTCATATTTGTCTTCTGCCTGACAAATATCTTTTAATATTTCTTACGGTAGAAGTCTGCTGGTGATGAATTCTTTCAGCATTTGTTTGCCTAAAAAAGTATAGCCTTATTTTTTGAAAGATTTATTTGCTGGTATAGAATTTAGGTTGACAAGCTTTTTTTTTCCTCCTTCAGTACTTTAAAGATGTAGCTATATTGTCCTCTGGCCTACATGGTTTCTGACAGATCTTTGTTCCTCTGTACATAATATGCCTCTTTTCCTCTGGTTGCTTTCATTAGTTTTCTCTTTATCAGTGGTCTTTAGCAATTTGATTATTATACATTTCACTATGGTGTTTCTTCTATTTGAGGTATGCTGAATTTCTGGGATCTGTCAGTATATTTCCAAATTTGGAAAATCTTCCACCGTTATTTCTTTAAACATTTTTTCTGATACCACTTACACCCAACTTTCCCTTCTGGGACTTCAATTACATGCTTAGGCTTGACACTGCCCCAGAGCTCGCTAAGCTCTAGTCATCTTTTTTCAGCCTTTTTTCTACTCCATTTGAATGGTTCCTATTGCTCTATTTTCAAGTTCGCTAACTGTTCCTTCCACAGTGTCTAATATGTTAATCTCATCTCATGTATTTTTCATTTCAGATACTGTATTTTTCATCTCTAGAAGTTCAATTTGGGTCTTTTATATTTTCCATTTCTCTCCTCATAATGTCCACTTTCCTGAACATGTGAATATGTTAATGATATCTGTTTTAATATCTTTGTTGGCTAATCCTATCATTTTTGTCTTTTCTGGGTATTTCTATAGTGACTGTTTTTTCCCTTTGTTATATTTTTCTTCTATTTGCATGCCTGGGAATTTTTAATTGGATGCTAGACATTGTGAATTTCATGTTGTTGGGTTTTGTTGTTACCAGAATTTGCTGTGTTCCTTTAAATATTGTTGGGCTTTGTTCTGTGATATAGTTAAGTTAGTTGGATCAGTTTCAAGCTTTCAAGACTTGTATTTAAGCTTGTTACCATGGGTTCAGGGCAACCTTTATTCTAGGGTCACTTTGGCCCCACTCTTGAAGCAATGCCCTTTTGAGGACTCTATTCAATGCCCCACAACTTTTCTACTCTAGATGGTTGGGACATGAACTATTCTTGGCACCTGTGTTAGCTCTCAGGCTTGTTCTGATTCCTTCTTTCTGGTGGTTCTTCCCCCAGGCTCTGGTAGTTTCTTCCCATATATGTACAGATCAGTATTCAGCCAAAGATTTGAGGGGGGCCCACTGCATATCTCTGGAGCTTTCTCTTTGTTCAGCAACTTCCCCTCCAGTATTTATCTCACAAACCTTAGCCACTTTGGCCTCCCTGAACTCTGTCTCCTCCACTCACAAGACTGCCAGGCACTGCCAGGTTTTACCAGCTCTCTCCCCTCAACACACCGCCCCAGTAAGCTGTGGAAATCATAGGCTCATCCTTTTCATTTCCCTTCTCTCAGGAATCACTGTTATCCAATGTCTGAAAATTCTTGCTTGATGTTTTATCTAGTTTCCTAGTTAAGTTGAAAGAGTAAATCTGATCCATTTTATTCTATCAGGATCAGAAGAAGTCAGATTCATTTACTTGTATGCCTAAATAATTTCCATGTATTTCTAAATTTATCTGATGCTTTATAAAACAACTTTTAGGCCCTCTAAGAAGCAGAATTAGCAGGCCATAAAGAGAAACACAAAGCCTAAGGTAGTCCTCTCCTCAGGATCATTAACCTAAAATCTTAGACTTGGATTCCAGAAGTTATTCAACTCAATCTCCAGGAAATAATAAATAGTTTCTAGTACTGACATACACTTAAAAATATTTCCTTTTGTTTAATTTGTTAATATTGTTAATATTTAATAATATTGTATTGTTAATATTTGTTAATATTTCCTTTTGTTTCAATCTACTTTTGCAACTAACTCCTCCTCTCTTTAACCCTGTCTTCCTTCCCTTAATTAGAAATTTCTTTTAATAACTAATCACCAGACCTGGTATAGAAATCCCCATCTATATGTTATTAGCTTTCCAGCCTCATTTTCTATTCTTTACAAGGCAGCCACTTCCCACATTCCAATTTTGAGAAGTTTCATTTTCTTATAGTAAGGTAAAATGTTAATCCTCACCTATATAAAAATCCATTCTTAAAAACATGTTGGGGGGGCGGAGTCAAGATGGCATACTAGGAGGATGCGGAATTCTCGTCTCCTCACAACTAGGACACCTACCAGGCACCAGTGGGGGACCACGGACACCTAAGCAGGTAGGAGGAACCCCCAGCGACTGGGTAGGACGTGGGTCACTGGGGGAAGGAAGGGGGAGGAGAAGTGGAGGCGGGATGGGACTGGCGCCCCGAGGGGTGGCTGCGGGAGGGGAAGGGGTAAATTGGGGAACCACTGGGAGGGTAGAGGATCAAAAGGGAGTGTGGCCAGGTTTCCCCTGCCCACTTGAACCCCCAGGAACCTGCTGAGATCCCAGGCCTGATCCTCTGCCCATTGAGGCCCCCTCCAGCCATGCGGGTCCTGAGGGAGTGGGAGGGAGGGAAGGGGGAGCAAAAGTTAAGGCCAGACCTCCAGGACCGGCACCCTGAGGGCTGGCTGGGGGAGGGAAGGAGTTCCTACACCCAGCGGGACCCAACCACGGTTAGGGGTCCAGTGGCAACGGGGGAGACCCTGGGGGAGACCCTGGGGGAGACGGTGGGGGAGGGGCACGAAGGAGCGGAAGGGAATGGGGCCAGTACTTTCCCTGTCCACTTAGGCACCGGGAAGCCTGTTGGGCTCCCGGGCCTAATCCTCTGCCCTCGGAGCCTCCCCCCTGCCGTGCAGAGCCGAAGCCCCACCCCTACACCCCCACCCAGGGCCCCAACTCTACACTCGGAGACCCCCTCCAACGAGCTGGGCCTAAACCCCACCCACACACCCTCACTCAGTGCCCTACCTACAAACTACGGAACTCCACACTCCTGAGGCCCTCATTTCTGCATGCTGCCTCTCCTATTCCCCACAGGTCCTAAGCAGAGGCCACGCCTCAAGCTTAAAAGTCACCCACCTAGGCCCCACCCCATGCTCAAATGTCACCCCCCACCTGCCTAGGCCCTGCCACACCCTAAACAGTGCCCCTGCCTAAGTGCCACCACAGCCTAAACTCCACCCCCATGGTCAAGGCTTTTTTTTTTTTTTTTTTTTTTTTTCTTTTTTCCTCTTTTAGATTGGGGTTCTGTTTTACCTTGTTGATTCACTGTTGTTGATTCTTTTATATTTTTATTTTTCCTACTAAATCTTTTATTTTTCTAATTTTATTTTATTCTTTATACTTTGTTAGTGATCTCTCCTTTTGACTTGTCCTCCACCCCGCCTTTTCTTCCTTTTTTCTGTTGTGGTTTTATTTTGCCTTGTTGCAGTTGTTTCAATTATACTTTTACTTTTCCTAACATATTTTTTATCTTTCTACTTTTATTTTGTCTTTTATTCTTTGATATTGTACTGCTCCTTTTTTTCTTTCTTTCTTTCTTCTTCATTTTTTTACCGTGCCACAAACCTCACGGGATCTTGGTTCCCAGGGTGGAGGTTGGGCCCAAGCTCTCATAGTGGGAGCTCTGAGTCCAAACCACTGGACTAACAGGAAGCTCAGACCCCAGGGAATATTAATCAGAGTGAGACCTCCTGGAGGTCCTCATCTCAGCACAAAGACCCAACTCTATCCAACTGCCTGCACACTCCAGTGCTGGACGTCTCAGGCCAAGCAACCAGTAAGACAGGAATACAGCACCAACCATCAAAAAAAACAAAAAATGAAATGACAAAAAAATATGTTATAGACGAAGGAGAAAGGTAAAACTTACAAGACCAAATAATGAAGATGAAATAGGCAAACTACACAAAAAAGAATTCAGAGTAATGGTAGTAAAGATAATCCAAAATCTCGGAAACAGAATGGAGAAAATGCAAGAAACATTTAACGAGGATCTAGAAGAACTAAAGAGCAAACAAACAGTGATGAAAAACACAATTACTGAAATTAAAAATACTCTAGAAGGAATCAATAACAGAATAACTGAGACAGAAGAACGAATAAGTGAGCTGGAAGTCAAAATGGTGGAAATAACTGCCAGGGAGCAGAATAAAGAAAAAAGAATGAAAAGAATTGAAGACAGTCTCAGAGACCTCTGGGACAACATTAAACACACCAACATTCAAATTATATGGGTCCCAGAAGAAGAAGAGAAAAAGAAAGGGACTGAGAAAATATTTGAAGAGAGTACAGTCAAAAAACTTCCCTAACATGGGAAAGGAAATAGTGAATCAAGTCCAGAAAGCACAGAGATAACCAGATAGGATAAACCCAAAGAGAAACACTCTGAGGCACATATTAATCAAACTATCAAAAATTAAATACAAAGAAAAAATATTAAAAGCAACAAATAATATACAAGGGAATCCCCATAAGGTTAACAGCTGATTTTTCAGCACAAACTCTGCAAGCCAGAAGGGAGTGGAAGGACATGTTTAAAGTGATGAAAGGGAAAAACCTACAACCAAGATTACACTACCCAGCAAGGATCTCATTCAGAATCGAGGGAGAAATTAAAACCTTTACAGATAAGCAAAAGTTACGAGAATTCAGCACCACAAAACCAGCTTTACAACAAACGCGAAAGGAACTTCTTGAGGCAGGAAACACAAGAGAAGGAAAAGACTTACAAAAACAAACCCAAAAGAATTAAGAAAATGGTAACAGGAACATACATACCCATAATTACCTTAAATGTAAATGGATTAAATTCTCCAACCAAAAGACATAGACTGGCTGAATGGATACAAAAACAAGACCTGCACATATGCTGTCTACAAGAGACCCTCTTCAGACCAAGGGACACATACAGACTGAAAGTGAGGGGATGGAAAAAGATATTCCATGCAAATGGAAATCAAAAGAAAGATGGAGTAGCAATTCTCATATCAGACAAAATAGACTTTAAAATAAAGGCTATTACAACAGACAAAGAAGGACACTACATAATGATCAAGGGATCAATCCAAGAAGAAGATATAACAATTGTAAATATTTATGCACCAAATATAGGAGCACCTCAATAAATAAGGCAAATGCTACCAGCCATAAAATGGGAAATTGACAGTAACACAATAATAGTAGGGGACTTTAACACCCCACTTTCACCAATGGACAGATCATCCAAAATGAAAATAAATAAGGAAACACATATTTAAATGACACATTAAACAAGATGGACTGAATTGATATTTATAGGACATTCCATCCAAAAACAACAGAATACACTTTCTTCTCAAGTGCTCATGGAACATTCTCCAGGATAGACCATATCTTGGGACACAAATCAAACCTTGGTAAATTTAAGAAAATTGAATCGTATCAAGTATCTTTTCCGATCACAATGCTATGAGACTAGATATCAATTACAGGAAAAAATCTGTAAAAAATACAAACACATGGAGGCTAAACAATACACTACTAAATAACCAAGAGATCAATGAAGAAATCAAAGAGGAAATCAAAAAATACCTAGAAACAAACGACAATGAAAACACAACAACCCAAAACCTATGGGATGCAGCAAAAGCAGTTCTAAGAGGGAAGTTTATAGCAATACAGTCCTACCTCAAGAAACAAGAAACATCTCAAATAAACAACCTAACCTTACACCTAAAGCAATTAGAGAAGGAAGAACAAAAAAACCCCAAAGTTACCAGAAGGAAAGAAATCATAAAGATCAGATCAGAAATAAATGAAAAAGAAATGAAGGAAACAATAGCAAAGATCAATGAAACTAAAAGCTGGTTCTTTGAGAAGATAAACAAAATTGATAAACCATTAGCCAGACTCATCAAGAAAAAAAGGGAGAGGACTCAAATCAACAGAATTAGAAATGAAAAAGGAGAAATAACAACCGACACTGCAGAAATACAAAGGATCATGAGAGATTACTACAAGCAACCATATGCCAATAAAATGGACAACCTGGAAGAAATGGACAAATTCTTACAAAAGCACAACCTTCCAAGACTGAACCAAGAAGAAATAGAAAATATAAACAGACCAACCACAAGCACTGAAATGGAAATTGTGATTAAAAATCTTCCAGCAAATATGTATGGAAATATGTTAATATAAATGTTTCAGACATTACATGAAATTTCTAAAAATCTTATATGTTCTGGTATAATGTTATAAGTAATAATCCTAGTTATTACTTTAAAATGTATATCTCAGAAATAACTAATTTTCTTGTCAACTGCATTATTATGAACTTTCATCAAATCTTTAACCGTGGTCATTTTTAAGTCCTTTGTCATTTACAGACAGTTCTGGGTGTACTCTGATGATTTTGCAAATATGTTCCTATAAAAGGGTTTCATCTTCAAGAAATTCATGGAAAAGACTCTGACAAGTACAGGTTTCTGGTAACTGACTGTACTGCTGAACTGAATGAATAAGCATTTTCAGAACTCTAATGAAAAACTGATGAACTCATAAAAGTGCTAACAAAAGATCAAGATGAAAAAAAAAAAAATTAATTACATGGGACTGAGTGAACTGATGAGGATGAGTATAATTTTTGTGACTTTCTGTCTGAATTCAAAAAAAAAAAAAAACCCACAAGGACTCAGAGGCAAAGAATATACAAATCAATTTTCACTGCAAAGTAAAGGAGCTGTTACAGTGGAGGATTACTGGACTGAATGTCAATATTATGACATAGTATGAGTGTGTTTCATGTTTGGTAATTGCAATCATTGTTGCTTTTGTTGTGGTCATCCATGTACAATGCTTGGTGTCAGTCTATTTATGTCTTGTAAAAATAAAATACAGTGTGTGTGTGTGTGAAAAAAACAAAAAATAAAAAAAAAAAAAAAAAAAAAAAAAAAAACTTCCAGCAAACAAAAGCCCAGGACCAGATGGCTTCACAAGCAAATTCTATCAAACATTTAGAGAAGAGGTAACACCTATCCTTCTCAAACTCCTCCAAAATATAGCAGAGGGAAGAACACTCCCAAACTCATTCTAAAAGGCCACTATCACCCTGATACCAAAACCAGACAAAGATGTCACAAAGAAAGAAAACTACAGGCCAATATCACTGATGAACATAGATGCAAAAATCCTCAACAAAATACTAGCAAACAGAATCCAACAGCACATTAAAAGGATCATACACCCTGATCCAGTGGGGTTTATCCCAGGAATGCAAGGATTCTTCAGTATATGCAAATCAATCAATGTGATACACCATATTAACAAACTGAAGGAGAAAAACCATATGATCATCTCAGTAGATGCAGAAAAAGCTTTCAAGAAAATTCAACACCCATTTATGATAAAAAGCCTCCAGAAAGTAGGCACAGAGGGAACCTACCTCAACAAAATAAAGGCTATATATGACAAACCCACAGCCAACATCATTCTCAATGGTGAAAAACTGAAACCATTTCCACTAAGATCAGGAACAAGACAAGGTTGCCCACTCTCACCACTATTATTCCACATAAGTTTTGGAAATTTTAGCCACAGCCATCAGAGAACAAAAAGAAATAAAAGGAATACAAATCAGAAAAGAAGAAGTAAAACTGTCACTGTCTGCAGATGACATGATACTATACATAGAGAATCCTAAAGATGCTACCAGAAAACTACGAGAGCTAATCAATGAATTTGGTAAAGTAGCAGGATACAAAATCAATGCACAGAAATCTTTTGCATTCTGATACACTAATGATGAAAAACCTGAAAGAGAAATTAAGGAAACACTCCCATTTACCACTGCCACAAAAAGAATAAAATACCTAGGAATAAACCTACCTAAGGAGAGAAAAGACCTGTTTGCAGAAAACTATGAGACACTGATGAAAGAAATTAAAGATGATACAAACAGATGGAGAGATATACTATGTTCTTGGATTGGAAGAATCAACATTGTGAAAATGACTATACCACCCAAAACAATCTACAGATTCAATGCAATCCCTATCAAATTACCAATGGCATTTTTTTACAGAACTAGAACAAAAAATTCTTAAAATATGTCTGGAGACACAAAAGACCCCGAATACCCAAAGCAATCTTGAGAAAAAAAAACGGAGCTGGAGGAATCACTCCCTGACTTCAGACTATACTACAAAGCTACAGTAATCAAGACAGTATGGTACTGGCACAAAAACAGAAATATAGATCAATGGAACAGGATAGAAGCCCAGAGATAAACCCACGCACATATGGTCACCTTATCTTTGATAAAGGAGGCAAGAGTATACAATGGAGAAAAGACAGCCTCTTCAATAAGCGGTGCTGGGAAAACTGGACAGCTACATGGAAAAGAATGAAATTAGAACACTTCCTAACACCATACACAAAAATAAACTCAAAATGGATTAAAGACCTAAATGTAAGGCCAGACACTATAAAACTCTTAGAGGAAAACATAGGCAGAACACTCTATGACATAAATCACAGCAAGATCCTTTTTGACCCACCTCCTAGAGAAATGGAAACAAAAACAAACAAATGGAATCTAATGAAACTTAAAAGCTTTTGCACAGCAAAGGAAACCATAAACAAGACGAAAAGATAACCCTCAGAATGGGAGAAAATATTTGCAAACGAAGCAACTGACAAAGAATTAATCTCCAAAATATACAAGCAGCTCATGCAGCTCAATATCAGAAAAACAAACAACCCAATCCAAAAATGGGCAGAAGAACTAAATAGACATTTCTCCAAAGAAGATATACAGATTGCCAACAAACACATGAAAGGATGCTCAACATCACTAATGATTAGAGAAATGCAAATCAAAACTACAATGAGGGGGCTTCCCTGGTGGCGCAGTGGTTGAGAATCTGCCTGCCAGTGCAGGGGACACGGGTTCAAGCCCTCGTCTGGGAAGATCCCGCATGCCGCGGAGCAACTGGGCCCGTGAGCCACAATTACTGAGCCTGTGCGTCTGGAGCCTGTGCTCCGCAACAAGAGAGGCCGCGATAATGAGAGGCCCGCGCACCGCGATGAAGAGTGGCCCCCACTTGCCACAACTAGAGAAAGCCCTCGCACAGAAACGAAGACCCAACACAGCAATAAATAAATAAATAAATAAATAAACAAACAAACAAACCCAAAGTTTAAAAAAAAAAACTACAATGAGGTATCACCTCACACCAGTCAGAATGGCCATCATCAAAAACTCTACAAACAATAAATGCTGGAGAGGGTGTGGAGAAAAGGGAACCTTCTTGCACTGTTGGTGGGAATGTAAATTGATACAGCCACTATGGAGAACAGTATGGAGGTTCCTTAAAAAACTAAAAATAGGGCTTCCCTGGTGGCGCAGTGGTTGAGAATCTGCCTGCCAATGCAGGGGACACGGGTTCGAGCCCTGGTCTGAGAAGATCCCACATGCCACGGAGCAACTGGGCCCGTGAGCCACAATTACTGAGCCTGCGCGTCTGGAGCCTGTGCTCCGCAACAAGAGAGGCCGCGATGGTGAGAGGCCCGCGCACCGCGATGAAGAGTGGTCCCCACTTGCCGCAACTAGAGAAAGCCCTCACACAGAAACGAAGACTCAACACAGTCATAAATAAATAAATAAAAGAACGTGAATTTCTTAAAAAAAAAAAAAAAAACTAAAAATAGAACTACCATATGACCCAGCAATCCCACTACTGGGCATATACCCTGAGAAAAGCATAATTCAAAAAGAGTCATGGGAGCTTCCCTAGTGGCGCAGTGGTTAAGAATCCGCCTGCCAATGCAGGGGACATGGGTTCGAGCCCTGGTCTGGGAAGATCCCACATGCCGCGGAGCAACTAAGCCTGTGCGCCACAACTACTGAGCCTGCACTCTAGAGCCCGTGAGCCACAACTACTGAAGCTCTTGAGCCTAGAGCCCATGCTCTGCAAGAGAAGCCACGACAATGAGAAGCCTGCGCACTGCAACAAACAGTAGGGAAAGCCCGAGCACAGCAACGAAGACCCAATACAGCCAAAAATAAAAACAAATAAATAAATAAAAATATTTTAAAAGTAAAAAATTAAAAAAAGAGTCATGTACCACAATGTTCATTGCAGCACTATTTACAATAGCCAGGACATGGAAGCAACCTAAGTGTCCAGGGACAGATTAATGGATAAAGAAGAAGTGGTGCATGTATACAATGGAATATTACTCAGCCATAAAAAGAAACGAAATTGAGTTATTTGTAGTGAGGTGGATGGACCGAGAGTCTGTCATACAGAGTGAAGTCAGAAAGAGAAAAACAAATACCGTATGCTAACACATATACATGGAATCTAAAAAAAAATGGTTGTGATGAACCTAGGGGCAGGACAGGAATAAAGACACAGACATAGAGAATGGACTTGAGGACACAAGGAGGGGGAAGGGTAAGCTGGGACGAAGTGAGAGAGTAGCACTGACATATATACACTACCAAATGTAAAATAGATAGCTAGTGGGAAGTAGCTGCATAGCACAGGGAGATCAGTTCGGTGCTTTGCGACCACCTAGAGGGGTGGGAGGGAGATGCAAGAGGGAGGGGATATGGGGATATATGTATGCATATAGCTGATTCACTTTGTTATACAGCAGAAACTAATACAACACTGTAAAGCAATTATACTCCAATAAAGATGTAAAAAAAAAAAAAAAAACCATGTTAGAAAGCCTATTGTATGAACAGGCACTGTGGCTTACTCTTCTTTTAGGAAAGAGAGCAGAGAAAGGATAGCCTAATGGCTTTCTGTACATATCCCAAATACAGGACTTCTGGATTTTATTTTCCTTATAAACTAAATCTGATCCCTTTCATTTCTAGGATCTTATATTCCTCGTCTATAAAATAGTAGAAATAATGTGTCAACCACCTTCTTTTGGAGAAAATTTTAATGCAGCCTATAAAACTGACATGAGAAACAAAAAGAAAAGAAATGGTTATTAATGAAAATATCTGTTTGAGGGAAGGAGAATAGCACTGAAGAGAGCAAATTACTTGCAAAAGATTGAGAGTTCACAATTGAGAAATGGAATTAAGTATTTTAAAATGATTATGAATAATTAAGGATATCTACTAATTCCCCTTCAGAATGGTATTAGCTTCTCAAGGGCAGTAATTCTAAAAGCCTGAGAAATGCGGTACTTTGAAAATGGTGCTTTTTAAAACAGTTAAAATAGTTATTAAAGTAGTTATTATTAACAGTTCTCATCATCATTATGGACATGTGAATTGGCACCTGCTTTCAAGGTTAACATTATCCTGAACTCAGAAGACAAGTACTCCTTACAAAAGTTATGGGTAGGTGTGGTAGAGATAAAGTAGGCAAGGAATCTTTCCTTTCCCTTGTCTCTTCTAAGTAATGTAATTTCCATGAACTTTGTTTGGTAAAAATCCAGCCTCTGGTGGGCCCAGGGAATGGAAACTATGTCCTGATGAATGCTGCCTCTGTAAGGGAGCTCACTGAGGTAATACCAGAATATATAGCTAGAACTCAGCTCATATCCTACTCATTGCTGCCCCCTAGAAGGTTCTGCATAATTTACAACAAACACGAGCTACAATCCCTATAGAATAACTGACTCTTCCCCATTTAGCAGTGGCAGTCAAAAAATGGTAAAAGACCACAGATTAATATCTCCAAATCAAAAACACTTAATTGGTGGATATTTATGACTGTTTTTGATTTTCATTTTGCCCTTTGATTTGGTGAGCTCTTTTTTTCCCCTGTTATTTGACCCAATGTTCTAATATCACTATTCTGAGCCACAAGAAGCAAGGGATGCTTCCCCTAAAGCAAGACAGTATCAAACCATAATTTCTTTACTATTCTTTGTCAAAGATATTATTCAGGGAGTGATGAACTTCTGAAATTTATATCTTATAAACTCACCAATGGCAAAGACGGTGGGGTTAGTTCAGCTGGCCCCATAGAAGATCAACTTACTGGACATGACATGGTTCTCAAATCCTATACATCTAATCCTAAAATGGGATCCAATTTAAGATTCTGAGGCAGTATGACATAACAGATAAGACCCAATGCTTGAGTCTGAATCCTGGCTCTGCTACTTACTAGTTATGTAACCTTGCAAGTTTCTTAATCTTTCTATGCCTTGTTTCTTTATTAAATGGAGATGATAAAATTACAGTATCTACCTCCAAGGGTTGTGGTGACTATGACATGAGTAGAACACATAAAACACTTAGAATAAAGCATAAACAAGACGAAAGACAACCCTCAGAATGGGAGAAAATACCTGCAAATGAAGCAACTGACAAAGGATTAATCTCCAAAATATACAAGCAGCTCATGCAGCTCAATATCAAAAAAACAAACAACCCAATCCAAAAATGGGCAGAAGAACTAAATAGACATTTCTCCAAAGAAGATATACAGATTGCCAACAAACACATGAAAGGATGCTCAACATCACTAATCATTAGAGAAATGCAAGTCAAAACCACAATGAGGTTATCACCTCACACCGGTCAGAATGGCCATCATCAAAAAAATCTACAAATAATACATGCTGGAGAGAGTGTGGAAAAAAGGGAACCCTCTTGCACTGTTGGTGGGAATGTAAAATGATACAGTCACTATGGAGAACAGTATGGAGGTTCCTTAAAAAACTAAAAATAGAACCACCATATGACCCAGCAATCCCACTACTGGGCATATACCCTGAGAAAACCATAATTCAAAAAGAGACATGTACCACAATGTTCATTGCAGCACTATTTACAATAGCCAGGACATGGAAGCAACTTGAGTGTCCAATGGATAGAGAAGATGTGGCACATATACACAATGGAATATTACTCAGCCATAAAAAGAAACAAAATTGAGTTATTTGTAGTGATATGGGTGGACCGAGAGTCTGTCATACAGAGTGAAGTAAGTCAGAAAGAGAAAAACAAATACCGTATGCTAACACATATACATGGAATCTAAAAAAAATGGTTCTGATGAACCTAGGGACAGTACAGGAATAAAGACGCAGACGTAGAGGATGGACTTGAGGACACGGGGAGGGGGAAGGATAAGCTGTGACGAAGTGAGAGAGTGGCACTGACATATACACACTACCAAACATAAAACAGATAGCTAGTGGGAAGCAGCCGCATAGCACAGGGAGATCAGCTTGGTGCTTTGTGACCACGTAGAGGGGTGGGATAGGGAGGGTGGGAGGGAGACGCAAGAGGGAGGGGATATGTTTACATATAGCTGATTCACTTTGTTATACAGCAGAGACTAACACACCATTGTAAAGCAATTATACTCCAATAAAGATGTTTAAAAAAAAAAGGTATTTGAGTTCAAAAAAAATACTGCATAACATAAGGTAAATGCCCAACAGACGTTGGCCAATATTAGTATTTGGAAGGTCTTAAACATAGAAGGCCAGGATACAGGTACCTAGAATATCTAGTGCTTACTATATTGAGCATCTAAAAAGTATCCATAGCTATGAAGCTTGAGTACACCAAAGATATCAGGCAGGAATGCTCCTAGTGGGCCTAAGAAAGGAGGCAGGTAAATAGGAAAAAATCCCAACCCAGCTCTCTTCTTTTGCTGTGAAAATATCCTTCCTAAACCTGTAGACTCCTACAGGTTTAGGAATAGGACAGATCAGTTTAAAGATTCTAATGTAACTAATCTACATAAAATAATTAGAACTCTCAGGAGCTGAGAGCCATACCTTTTTTCTTTTTTAACTCAATACATCAAATATTTAATAATGTAACTTCTATGTCAGTTTAAATAATATCACGTATAAATGTAGGCTATTTTAGAAAGCTTCCCACTCATAACGTAAGTGACCTAAGTAGAGACAGAAAGGGTAGTAGAAATGGATTCCTATATGGAAATCCCAAAGTATTCCTTCATGCTGCAACATGGTCAGCTATTAAATATTTGATCAAAAGATGTGAACTGCAGGGCAGGTGCCTTAAACAGAGCGAGAATACCAATAAGTGAAGGTCCTCTCCCTCAGCGTCCAAATCTTCAACACATAAAAAGATAAATCAGCAGTTCTCAGACATTAAGGTACATAAAAAAATCACCTGAGATCTTTAAAATACATAACTCTACCACACTGCCTCAAACTTATTCAGGAGAATGGAGAGGCCTGTGAGAGCTGATTCTGAAGCAGGTCATCCAAGGACCACACTTTGAGACACAGTGAAATAATACCTTTCGTTTCCACTTGATGTTTACTTACTCTTTGAATATAAAAACTAGTGTGAGATTACCTCATCATTGAGCCAGTTCAGATGGTTTAGAGTTTGAATATCTTTGCGTGTAATAGTCAAGCGGAATGCTTCACTCAGAACTTCATCCTGGTTCCCATTACGAAATACATTCTTTATTTCTTTCTCCATTTCCTAGGGAACCAAGAAGTGTCAGAGATCAAGCATACATGGCCTTAGACATACCAATCTCTCACCGAGCTCCATGCAATCCCTAGACTTAAATCAACTATTTACTTCTAATATTTTGGTTTCTATTCCTTCCAGTAATCTCCCTGATTACTTCTTTCCATCCTAGCTTGTCCTCCCTTCTCTGTTTCAGTACATTTCAGACCCTTGTTTCATATTATTCCTGAAGTCTGAAATAACCTTCTGCTGTCAAATTTCCTAAGTTCATGAGAAGACCTAATTATATTTTATATCTTTGGTCCAAACAATTTCCTGAGAAATAGAATCTTTCTCAAAGGCAATAAGGGAATAAAGGTAGTGAAGTCTTTTAGAAACATTTTCCTAGAAAAATTTGTTTTACTTTTTTAATGTAAAACTGTGGAATTCAGCACAACTATAATAAATGTGTTACACTCACCAGCTATATGATAGTTTTTCAAACAGAAGAATGAATTAAGGAACAGATTTGTAAATGTATGCAGACTTTTATGTATTTTCCAAATTTTTATTCTGCGTTTTATTGCTTAAAAAAAAAGGTAAGGCTCAACTTACTATTTGATATCAAAGTACCAGACACATGCATTAAGTAAAAGTGCACATGAAATGAAACACAAATTTATTAAATGCTTTTTACTGAAGTCACTAAAAGTCACCCATAATTCTTTCCTGAATTTTCAATAATCCTTTAAAAATAAAGCCAAGATTGGTATGCAATACAAATGAAAGCAGGAGTATGCAACACAATTTAAATACCAGATTACTTTTATGTTTGAAATTTGTCCAAAGAATTCTCTCTAAACACAACACTTGCTAGTGTAGGAATTGAGAGTATATAATTTACCTCTGTGATTTCAGGAAATTCATCTTCGCTCTGCGTTAATTTATGACCTTTTTTTCCTGTTTCTTGGGCGATCGTGACAGGAATCTCCTTTTCAAGAGGCACACGAAGATGCAGTTCTACTGAATCATGTACTGAATGTTCTTGTTCCTGCAGTCTCTGAAAAACAGAGCTTCAAAATAAGTGGAATAAAGAAATCTACTATTTGTCTATGTACACTAAGTAGTACTAGCTGGAGAGACCAAGAACATAGACCACTTATCATACAATGCTATGCTATCACACTATCTTGTAATTACAACAACTTTGATCCCAAATCCAGGTAACCTTCTAAAATTAGTTTCAACCTGGATGTGCTATTCATTTATTATGTCAAAAAAATTGTTTTACCTGGTTTTGAAGCTGTAATGCCAGTGCTTTCTGCTCTTCAATCTGGCGCAATCTTTCCCGTGCTCGAGAATCATAAACACTAGTCCTTGGAAATGAAAAGGAACGTGACACAAATGCAGACCACTCTCTCAGTGTCAAGAACATTGCTGACGCACAATGAGCATTAAATATAAAACCCTCAGAGAGAAAGTCTAAAATCCTTATACTAACTTATCACTACATTTACTTTAAGACAAAGTGAAACCACATGGTGTTACTGAAATTATCCTATTTTTTTTTGATATAATGAAAATTACTAGTTTGTTGCTAAACGTGAACAAGTGACTTTTGTGTTCGTAAATGTGGAGTCCTTTTTTAAAAACATGCTTCTAAGATTATGGAGAAAGTGAAGCTTCATTCTAGAAATCCAAAAATGAAACTGAATCCCAAAGAAGAGAATAATACAAGATATCATCGAGGTTTTAGTTCAAATATTGTATTTATGATCCAGAAGAAGAAATATGGGTTTCTTTTTTTCTTTCAAAAAAATCAACTAGACCAGGGGTTTGGATAACTCAAAGTGAGTCCTTGAAACTAGAGACTAAACTTTCAGTGATTTTGCAAACTCCAGAAATAAAGATTATTCAGTAAATTAGTTTTATCAATGTGAAAATAAAGGCACTTACTTTCCTTTCTATACAATAGCTAACTTTGAAATATTTTTCCAATTCAGTTGAGCTTCAACAATTGTTACAGATTTAATAAACCTGAGTATAGATATGTCCCAACTCCAATAGAACCTTTAAAACCCAATTAACTTAAAAGTTATTTTCTATATAGACAAACATAGGAAATTTTTACTGACTAAAAATAGGTAGGGTGATTGGCTAATTGATTTCTTCTAACTGAAAAGAAAGTGATAGACAGGGAAAAATGATACCAAAAATAATAACTTACAATTCTTTGATCCACAGCTCTGCCTGGAAAAAAGTAGGACTATGGGTGGGAAAAGAAAAATGTGACAAATGAGCAGGAGACGTAAAGGAAAATCAAATATTTTCATCAAGAAAACCAATTATTTAAACAGTTTATAAAAATGCTTTACAAGTATGCAATAAATAAAAGGACCTAAATTACATAAAACAATTCTAACTGGGAAGTAAAGGAATACAAATATGAGTCATCCGCACACGTACAGTTAAAAAGATGACCCAACATTCAGCCGAGAAATTAAGTTTAGCATGCTCCTTACTTGGAAGAGAGACCAACACGATGTGAAAGAGTACATCACTTGTCAAGGCAATATATTAAGCTAGAACATTCCTCTTTCCAAATGGCTCAGATTGACAGATTTATTAATGGTTTAATAAAATCTTATGGGTTCTTGGACTTCTTGTAGGTCTACTTGAGTAAAAATACATTCAACCACATCACTTAGATACTGAAAATCCCCGCCCACAGAACAGCCCATATCAAATGGCTAATGAGCCAACGAACCAAAGCGGATAATCAGCAATACAACTCCATTCCAAAGATGAAAGGCCAGTTCTACTCCATGCAGCTCTTGCTGACAACCCAAGTGAATAATGCTTAGCAGAGTCACAGGTATGCTCTCTGTTCTAGAGCCTTTTGCTCTTCTCAGACTTTCTTGTCTCCTTTCTTATCTCCTTGCCCCTAACTGAAGGAGTTCTCATAGAACCAAATGAAAGAAGAGGGAACAGTTTTCCAAAGAAAACTTTCAGATACGTAGAACAAGTAAACAGAGCATCAAATTGCAATTTAAGAGACCAGTATCTCCTGGAGCTGCTTTGTGACCTTGAGCAAGTCACTTGCTTTCCATGGGCCTCAATTTCTGGGTTTGTAAACATGGAGATAAGAGTCCCTTTCAGTTCTTAAATTTCTACAGTCTGTCCTGTAAAGGCAAGAATAAGGGCTCAGAGATTATCCCCTTGCTCCTTAGCCTAACTTCTGAGAATTAGTATTCCCAATCATCCTTAGTTCTGGGGTTTGGTGATAAACATGCTGCTCTATTACCTCCCCACTGTCGGTAGCTACCTCCTTAACACAGTGAACGACTGATACAACAGCCAAGAAAGAAAGTCACAGAGATCAGTGGAAGCACTGTGAGGGGCTACTTAGCGCGGGATACTAAAAACAAATGAACGTGAGAATACATTTATTGAACAATATAACAAAGTGACAAGAATCACCCAGAATTTCATGGTACTGGATCATGCTATTCAAATTTGTCTGCTCCCCTTATTAGAATATAAGCTTGATGAGGATAGGAATTTTTCTCTTTTGTATTTACTACTGTATCCTCTGCACCAAGAATAGTGCCTGACACATAGCAGGCAGTCAGTATTTACTGAATAAATAAATAATGTAAGGGCCAAACACTTCTCTTTAACGGATCAAGGTATCTGCTGGCGCAGGAAAGCAAAATGCAGAGGAAAAAGCAAAATCTGTTTGCTTTTCAGAGATTATACATTACTTCTCATATAATTGAAGCAATAATAATTACAGCTACTTAATGAGCACCTACTTAGTGCTTTATGTATAAAACTCTCTTTGGGGGGTTTTACATATTAGTTAAGCCTCACAATAATCCTCAAATTAATTAAGACTCAATATAATGTGTAATAAGGAAATATTACTTATACTGTACAGAAAAGGAAATTGAGTTCAAAAGAATAATTTGTTTTGGAAGAGCCAGGATCAGAAACTATTTATGTCCAATTCCAAAGACTGTGTTCTTTCTATTATTGTAAAGTGTCTTCTAATAAACCAAAGTATTAAGCCAAAATGGAGATGATGAGTATTTGGGCTACTCAAGAGAGTATTTCAGGCTTTCTAGGAAATTCATTTATTTAACACAGATTTATTTACTAAGTACCCATGATGTGCCATGCACTATTATGGGCACCAGGTGGTAGTGCAAAGGTACTAGTACCGAACAAAGTACAGAGATAGAAGTACTGGAAGGAAAGACTAATGCTATCAGGAGAAGCCAGAGAAATGTCCTGAGAAAAAAATAACACCTGAGTCAGATTCTGAAAAGCAAAATAAGAGTGTAACAAGTGGACACGGAGAGAAAAGGAATTCCAGGCAGAAGGGGAAGGGTTGGAATGTACAATGGCACAAAGGCATAAAATACATGGCACATTCTGGGAAATAAGGGCAGATCTTCATTGCTGGAACTTAACCAAGCGGGAATGCTGGGAGATTAAGAATAAAGAGCCAATCAATCAACCAAGCCTTGGGAGAGCAGGCTCCAACTTTGACAAACAGCATCATCCAATAAGCCTTACCCAAGACTACTTCTTGTCCATCTCACTCTTCAGTCACTAGGAGAAATTCTCCATAAAGGAAAGGCAGACTCAGTAAAGAACTGAAGAACTGAGAGCACCCATTACATGAAATCAAATTTTTCCCAAGAAAGAACACCTATTTTTGCACATACACGTAAAGCACTTTTATAAGTGTTTTATCTGTAAGTTAATCTTCACAACAATTCAATAGTAAGGTATTAATACTCGCATTTTATTGATAAGGAAACTGAGGTTTAGAAGAGTAACTTGTCCAAAGTTACATGAAGCCTGGAAAAGGCAAGATCAGAACCCAGGTCTAACTCAAAAAAAAAAAAAAAAGTATAAAGAATAAAGCATCTAAACTATAAAGTCTCCTTGAGAAACTATAACTGGAGAATTTTTTTAAATATCTGAAGTTTAGAACATACAAGGGAGCTGCAAAGACACAGAGGAACTGAGATGAGAAAGAACATTTTATTATTCCTAACCTTCTCAATGGAAAACTGATACCATTATTATTCTAGCAATTGAATTGCTAAGGCCAGATATGGCAAAGACACAGCAATCTGAGTAGCAACTTATTGGATTACAGAGGAAGAAGTACTTGGTACCTCTCAGAGGGGTCAAGTTTCCTATAGAAGATCACACGTGAATTGAGACTTAGAAGATAAGAAAAAGACTACTGCCCGATAGACAAGTGGAGGGGCGAGAAGGAGAGCATGCCAGGCAGAAGGCACACAATGTGAAGGTAAGAAAATGCCTATCATCTTATAAGTCAGCATAGAATAAACACACGAAAGAATCCAGTATTTACACATGGTTCCTTCTCTCACCTCCACTGTGTCTCTCCTCAAATGTCACCTAATCAGAAACTTGCCATGACTATCCTAGATAAATAGCACCCCCAAACCCCAGTCCATATACTACCCTGCTTTATTTTTCTTTGCAGCACTTATCACCAACAGGCATGTGTTTATTTGCTTATTTGTTCTCTATCTGTCCCCCATCCCTCCCCTTACACCCCTTACAATTAGAATGTAGACTCCTTGAGAGCAGGAACTTCATTTTGTTCACTGCTGTTATCTCCAATGTCTATACTAGTACCTGGCACCCAAGAGACTATCAATAAATACTTGTTAAAGGAAAGAACGCATGATAGGAAGCAAGACTTGTGGAGGAAGGGTGTTGTATACCATACTAGGAGTTTGGGCTTGATTCTATGTCTGATAAGCCACCCTTGAGGGAGTTTAGTGAATGATTAGATAAGCATTTTAGGAAGATCACTCTGCAGAATGGAAGATGGACTAAAGAACAAGGCAAAGAATGGATTAGAAAACATGGTGGAAAATGGAATGAAGAACAAAATGGAGGCTGGAGGAAAAGCGATTAATCAGGAAGTTACTGAAATAATTCAAACAACATATAAGAGAGGTCTGAGTTGAGGCCATTTTATATTACTTAGATCTTAGTGAAGAAACAGTGATTAAATAGAGGGAGAACAATATGTTAAAAATGTCCTTTAACCAAAGTTTACCTGGGAGTTGGAGTCTGGGAATCTTTCACTTTGAGTAAAATCACAGAGTCTAAACAATAAAACACAAGAGCATATCATTATTAACAAAATTCCACATGGTTGTACCTTCTAGATGTCTGTAGTTTAAGTTCCCATATTTTGTTATATTCTATTTCCATAAACATAACACAGCATAAGGATAAAGGTAAGATGGAAGAGAAAGAGAGGCAGATCCATTTTCACTGAGCCATAAATAGGGCTTAGTGAAGAGCCTGCCTCACAAATAAAGCAATCACTCTAAAAGAAAGTATATATGCCCTTCAGCATCTCCTCCTGGGCTGAGCTTGCTCCCTGTGCTTCTTCTTTCTATTCCTGGGAAACAAGAATGTGCCAAGATTTCTCAAAAGTCTTTAGTTCATGAGCTACCACAAGACTGAATAAGGTGAAAGAGGGAAGGGGAAGGAGGAAGGGAAGAGAGGGGAGGGGACAAGAAGAGGAGGGAAGGCAGAAAGAAAGAGAGCAACAGCTATGTGAGAAGTAGCAAACTCTAAAGAGTGTAAATTCTATCATTCTAGCATTTATTTTCTATTGATAGAGGAAGAAATCATGTCCTTCTAAAGCACTATGATTAGAATCTCATTTAGAATATTTAATAAATGGTACCAGGAAAGTAATTAAACAGTTCAGTGTAGTATATTTGTTCCAGTTTAGTTGTATCTAAGCATCTGCCATACAATGCATGCTTCTGAAATTAACAGCTTTTAATAATAGTTCTCACCTGACAAAATTTAAGTTTTCATGAATATGTGTAGCTATATAATGATGTCACCAATAATTTTAATCCCCAGGTGAGAATTTTAAGAAAGTGAGGAATAGATTAAAAAAAAAACTAAATAACCTGAAGAAGGAGGGGAGAGCCTTAGAGACTGATCTAGCAAAAGATCCCTAATGTCTAACCACTTAACATAAAACTTGTTTTAAGTTACATGCCTAAATACATACCATAAATACACACATAACGCATACTTAAAGAAGGGGAAAACTAAGCAAACAAAAAAAAACTACCAGAGCAAACCTTTTAATTAACTGGAATGCTAAGAGACTGAATATTTTGGTTAGCTGAAAGTTAGGTAGAAAACTTTGTTTCCCAAACTTGCCGATGACCATTCCAAAATGCATAAACCTACTATACAGGTTTTATAAGTAGTACTTGTTTAAGAACTTCTACTTCAGTTCTTAATTGATGTTCCAAAACTCCTAGAACTTCAGAGTACTTAATTTTCATTGTAAAGTACTAGAAACAGAGACAGTACTGAAGTAATTGGGCTTAATATATTCTGACACAAGACTGCTCAGGAAGTTAATCTTTTAAATAAAATATTATAGGAAATCATTTGCATCTCCATGTAAGAAAAAAGTAAGCTACTTATTATATGCTTCATTTACTCGTGGCACAGCTAACTGAATTAAATGTATTTAAGGTATCTTGTACCTTATATCTTAATTAAGTTACATGTGTATTACTACCTTGCCTATAATTCACATGGATCCAATAAACTGTTAATTGGCTATTAGGGTTCAAAATACAGTTATACAACACCACTTTTACCTTCAGATTGTGTATTTGAAGCTGGTAAGTTATCTGGCTGATGTGAAAGAGAGTGGTGATGTTGGGGTTGATGGAGAGGATCAGAATCTTTGGATCCAAATGCAACAACATCTGGGGTATAAGATGATATGGAAAACACACTGTGGGACAATTGTTCCTGGGCAGTTAAAATGCTGGCCGATCCAGATGATGAAGTATCAGAGCCAATGATCTGGGTTGCACAAGAGTTTCCATTTTTAAACAGTGAGTCTTTCAAAGTATTCTTACTGGAACTAAGACATCGAGACCTAGCAAGAGAAGAATACAACTTCAATATCAAATAACAAAATGTCGAATTAAATTCATTTGAACAATGTTTCCGTGACTCACAAGTGTAAAGGAAAGTGTGTGGTAGGTTTGGCTACAGAAAACTGTTTCCCTGTGACCATCTGTAGCAGCTGTCTGTAAATCTCTCGTTCTTCCTCTTGAACTGTCTATAAAAGAAAAAAAAATCTTAAATACATCCAATGAGGCAAATGTTTCTCAAAGTAGTATCTAGACTCCCAGAAGCTCTGTCAAAGCACTGGCAGCATCCTCACGATAATTAAGAATTATGGTTCATTAATAATATTCTAGAAAATTATAAAGTATATATAAGAGGAGTTGAGTGAAGCAAATACCAGACAGTATATTTTGGAAAATTATGGGGCATATACGTAAATAACAGCATAGAGAAACTATGGGATATGAAAGCAGAAGGCCACTTTTGTGTCACTTATAGAGTGCCAGAAATAAAACATTTGAGGACCTCTAAATAGGACTCCAACATATCCCTTGACTCCTAATACCTGTTAGAAAAACCACAAGGAAGTAACCAGAACAGTGAAATGGGATATCTTGCTAAAGTTTCCTATTCTATCCAATTTTTAAGAGTGTAAGTATTTTCCAGAGATGGTTCTCATTATTTACTTTTTTTTCCCCCTCAAGTCCCAATACTGAATTTGGGGAAAAGCACATACTATACATCTACAACATAATTCACTTATTAACTTAAACACCTACTATGCTCCAGTCACTAAGATACCGCACTGAATAAAAGAAAGTCCATGCCCTTGTGAAGCTTACATTACAGTTGAAAGACTGACAAACTAGTCAAGTAGTATGAAGAAAATTAAAGATAAGAGAATAGAAAGTGACGGAAGAGGAACAGCAAGAACAGGTAAGACATTTCTAAAAAGGTGATATTTCAATAGAAACCTAAATCAAAGGAAGAAATCAGTCATAGAAATTTATAAACAGTATTCCAGGTAGAGTCAGAGCAAATGCAAAGGCCCTGAGACAGAAATATGCTTGATGTGTTCAAGGAATAGTAAGGTCAGTGTGAATCAGAAGAATAATAAGAAATGAGGTCACTTAGCAGAGAACCAGATTACATAAGGACTTGTAACTATAATCATGGTAAAGTATCTACACTGCACAGATCCCCTGAAGCAATGGGCTGCATTCATTAAATAACATGCCCCAGTATTTTCAAAATCTTATATAGAGTTTAATACAAGCACCAATCTTCACAAAATAATTTTAATACTTTGTGCCAATGCTAGCAACATCCTACACTGTGACATTTCAATATGCACATAAGCATTTCATTCAGTTTCAAATGTTTGTTAAAAGCACAGTGAAGGGACTTCCCTGGTGGCGCAATGGTTAAGAATCTTCCTGCCAATGCTGGGGACACGGGTTCGAGCCCTGGTCCGGGAAGACCCCACATGCCGCAGAGCAACTAAGCCCGTGCGCCACAACTACTGAGCCTGTGCTCTAGAGCTCACGAGCCACAACTACTGAGCCCACGTGCCGCAACTACTGAAGCCCGCGTGCCTAGAGCCCATGCTCTGCAACAAGAGAAGCCACCGCAGTGAGAAGCCTGCGCACTACAACGAAGAGTAGCCCCCGCTCGCCGCAACTAGAGAAAGCCCGTGCACAGCAACGAAGACCCAACACAGCCAAAAATAAATAAATAAATAAATTAATTAATTTTAAAAAGCACAATAAATAAAGCAATTATCTATGCAAAGGTAAAGAGACACTAAATTTTTTCTTCTTGAATCTTTTTTTGTACATAGTAAATTTCAATTACATTGTCAGTATAATGTTACTGATCTAACAAGATACACCTTGTACTGTGCTGCATGACAATTCCTTATGAGAAAGAGCTATCCTCAAATCTGAATAGTTGAGTGATCAGAAAAGGTAGAACTAGTTGAGCATTTGGTGGCAAAATAGACCCAAGAGAAAAAACAAATTTGCAATGTTCTATATGAAGAAAATAAACACCATTATTTTATCCCTTAGACATTAATATTATATTCAAGATGATGGTGGTCTTCTTTTTTAGTGTTTGTAAAGAGACTGTCTACAGTATTAAAAACCATAATTAAAATAAATGCCTCTTTATTAAAACATAAATTGGCTACTATGAAAATTCTTCAAGTAGATAATATGAAGAATGAAGCATCATTACAGATTATTAGATTGTAAGAGACATCTTTGCCAACCAACTCCACTGTGATCTATATACAGGAAAGCTGTGTTATCTGGCACTTTAATGACTGGAATTTTGAATACCCCTCAATGTACATCTTGACTCCACCTTCCCACTACACCAAGTAACCTAATCCACAATACTATGGGGTTAACAGTATGTTGTTTTCAGGGGTGGTAAAATGGAAGGAGGGAAGGGAAACCGTAAGCGGAATACCACACCTGAGTCGTGGATATTAACTCAATCATTTTAGTTCATTTTCACTGTCCCAACAAACTACATCTTAAAAAGCTCTGACTGTATTATCATAACACAGGGAGGAAAGTAAAGCAGATAAACTGGTATAGGAGGTTACTCTGCATACCAAGGGAAAATAAAGAAATATGCCCATTACTTAAAGACCTCCAGAGAACACCAAGAATTATGAGAACACCAATTTATTTGTGGTACCCTAAACACTTCAACCAAAAGGGGAAACATGAGGTGGGGGGAAGAATAAATCAGGAGCTTGGGATTAACGTACATATACTACTATATACAAGATAGACAACCAACAAGGACCTACTCTATAGCACAGGGAAATCTACTGAATATTCTGTGATAACCTATATGAGAAAAGAATCTGAAAAAGAATAAATATATGTATATGTATAACTGAATCACTTTGCTGTAAACCTGAAACTAACACAACATTGTAAATCAACTATAATCCAATAAAATTTTTTTAAAAGAGACTTAAACCATAAAAAGTTAGAAACATTTCCCTCCTTCCTGATACCTCATAGCGAAATGTTTTCTTGAAATAAATTTTTATACTTAGGACTTCCCTGGTGGCACAGTGGTTAAGAATCCGCCTGCCAATGCAGGGGACACGGGTTTGATCTCTGGTCCGGGAAGATCCCACATGCCGCGGAGCAACTAAGCCCACATGTTGCAACTACTGAGCCCGCGGCTGCAACTACTGAAGCCCGTGTGCCTACAGCCCGTGCTCCGCAACAAGAGAAGCCACCCCAATGAGAAGCCCACACACTGCAACGAAGAGTAGCTCGCGTGCAGCAACAAAGACCCAACGCGGCCAAAAAAAAAAAAAAAAAATTTTTTTATACTTATAAATAAAACATGAATAAACTAAGGAGCCATTAAGCAACTCAGCTAATGCAAATTACAAGAAATCTAGATTAACTGAACGCAAAGAGTTGATTTTTAAAAATAATTTAACACACACAAAAGTCCCCCACAAATCTTTTTCCCCAATAAATATATCTTCAAAGAAAAGCTTCTGTCTGAGCCTGAACAACCTCACAGTCATTAGACAACATAAAATGAACAGAAATAAATCCATATTCCAAATAATTATCTGAACTCCTTCAAATCCCATACTTTCAGTTTAAACTGATTTATGGTTTAAAAAAGAAATTACAGAAAAAAGGTTAAGAAGTTTTCACTGTTCTACATGTTTATTTGGAAGTTACAAGAATTTATGCTTTTTTTAAATGAGGCAAGGCACTTTTCTTTTTGGGGCTTCATTAAACAATAAAACACTGGGTATATTACATTTTATTTAGAACCATTTCGGACAAAGAAAGAATAGTCTAAGCAACTCTCAGAAGAACACGTAACGTTTGGCTTTACCAAAAGCAAATGCAAGATGCAAGGAGGTAAGTCACTTGAGACTTCAAACATAATCCTTTTTTGGAGCATCTGGTACTATAAAGTAAAAAAAAAAATTCTTTCTATGTATATTACTTATTAAACTATTTTCTATTGAGAAAGCAAATTAGGAAATTGAGAGGAAAGGAAGCTATAATTGGATAAAATGTTAAAGGAAGTTGGCTAACGTTATGTTTCAAACCTAATAGAGGACCAAAGAAAGTTTAATAAGTATAAGGACAATTAGTAAAGTATGTTTTTTTTAAAAGAAAAAGAATAAAACCATCAGTGACATCTATAAGGCAGTCTAACATCTTAAAATGCTGCTCAATATGTAGCAGAGAAGCATGTCTGGAAGCAACATATAATTGAAAAGAAACTACTTGTGTTTTTACTATTTAACATTTCTATTGTCCCTAATATTTTTTTCTTTCCTAAACAGAAACTCTCATCCTCTGTAACAGTGCTAAGAGAACCTTCTGTGATAACAGAAATGATCTCTATCCTGTCCAATATGGTAGCCACTAGCCATATATGGCTAATGAGTACTTGAAATGTGGCTAGCGTGACTGAGAAACTACACTTTTATTTAATTTGAATTAACTTAAATAGTGCACGTGGCTGGTGGTAACCCTACTGCAGTGGTCCCCAACCTTTTTGGCAACAGGGACCGGTTTCATGGAAGACAATTTTTCCCTGGAACGGGGGGAGGGGGAGATGGTTTTGGGATGATTCAAGTGCATTACATTTATTGTGCACTTTATTTCTATTATTATTACACTGCAATATATAATGAAATAATTATACAAGTCACCATAATACAGAATCAGTGGGAGCCCTGAGCTTGTTTTCATTTGCCACTCACTGATAGGGTTTTGTGAGTCTGCAAGCAATTGATTTATTACTGTCTCTGTGCAGTCAGACCTCTCTGCTAATGAGAATCTGTATTTGCAGCCACTCCCCAGCGCTAGCATCACCGCCTCAGCTCCACCTCAGATCATCAGGCATTAGATTCTCATAAGGAGCAAGCAACCTAGATCCCTCACATGCGCAGTTCACGGTAGGGTTCGAGTTCCTATGAGAATCTAATGTCACCGCTGATCTGACAGGAGGCGGAGCTCAGGCGGTAATGTGAGCGACGTGGAGTGGCTGTAAATACAGATGAAGCTTCACTTGCCGGCCACTCACCTCCTGCTGTGCAGCCCAGTTCCTAACAGGCCAGGGACCAATACCGGTCTGTGGCCGGGGTGTTGGGGACCCCTGCCCTATTGGATAGTATCGTTCTTTAATGTTGCCCTTGAATCAGCCATCAGCCAAGTGGTGGTACAGCCACCACCTGCATATTTCCAAATTCTTCTTCCTCACGTATTATCTTCAAACCCGTTGTAAGACTCAACAGCACAGTGGTGACATGTTAATTCCGCAGATAGCTTCATATTCCTGAAGGTGTTAGACAACTCCAGCAGCAAGATTCATACACAATTCTCCTTCTTTAACATAAGCAACAGATGTCTCTTGGAGATCCCAATATTTCCATGGAAAATAACTTTTCCTCCAGCTTATAAGCTCCCATCAATAATTTTAGTCCAGGGGGGAAAAGTAACATTTTAATCTGGATTATCTGTAATATCCAAGACTAAATATCTAAATAATCTGTTGAGAGTTTCATTTAATAAAGTTTGGTCCAATATTTCGTCTTGTTCATATAATACGGGTTACTCCATATTTCTACACTACAGGTGACTTGCTTTTCACAGCAGATTATAGACCTAAAAACAACTGAGACAAAATTCCCTGCATCTCTTGTTCCATAGGACAGGTTCAATCCTTGGCATCTTTTTGACACTGCAGAAGGAAAGAGAAACCAGCTTCATGTCCTCCCTTGACCCAGCCTGCGGCCTGGAAGGTGGATTGGAAGGATGAAAGTATTGGGTCAGCCCAAGTCTTCGGGCTGGAAGTGGAGGTGAAAGGAGGAGGGGCTGAGTGGTCCCAAGGACTGGTTGGCTAGTGGGTGAATGGGGGGCTTACAATGAGCACATTCTAAAGGGCACTGGCGATGCCAGCAGCAGCCACACGGGGCAGGGACGGGTTCGGGAGGCCTGTACCGGCTGCCATGTGTTACCGTCTCGGTCCCCACAAGTCTCTCGGTATCCTGCTGGCTGCCTACACTCTAGCACAAGCACAACCCCCACAGCTCCAGTAACTAAAAAAGAATTATTTATGTATGTAATAACTGATACGCAGATCGTACTAAATTCAATGTTACAAAAGGTACAGTGAAAAATAAATCACCCTTTCATTAACTGTTGCTCAGCTCTTATTACCAAATGCAACTGGTGCCAGTTTCTTGTCTATCCTTCCCCCTGATAATTATGATTTACTAGCTCTGTCATCCTCTGCTTGAATATTTTAGATTCAATACAAATTTAAAACCAAAAAATATACAGCATTTTGAACTATGTAACAAATAATCAAGTTTTGCCACCTAAGAGATCTTCACCGCCAAATTACACAATTATTTAGCACATAATGCTATATTCTTGACTCCACGGTCTGTAAGCGCCAATGGACAGGAACCACAGAACCATGCTGTATAAAAGAAAGCATACCTTCTAGACTCCTGTAGAAGAACTGGGCTGCAGGCTGGCCATTTATTAGTTGTGTGACCTCTGATCTTTACTTTCCAACTTTGTAAAATGTGGTTATTACCTCATCTCTACCTATTTCACAAGGTTATAAGAATTCAAAACAATAATACATGTGGAAAGCACACTGGAAACTCTAATGCTATATAAGTATGAGGTCATTATTACTCATATGTATCTCCACAGCAACCAGTCCAAAGCTGACTAGATGCACAATAAATATTTAATTGAACAGGTGTAAGCACATCTCCTTATTGTATAAATTATATGTTATATATAAGGAACTGATTTTTTCCTAAGTTTACTGAATGAATATAACATAGTGTCAACACAACATCTTTCTTGTGGAGAAAGTTTATGATCTCAAAGATCTTACTCATAATGAAAGGATGTAAATTATTTAGCTGGCTTCTTGACTTTTCTTTTATATTGAGGAAAAATTATCCTAGTAAGAAGGGCAGGTATGAAATCCAGCAAGGTTAACAGCTTTGCCACATGAAACTAGAGTTTTAATAAGGGTCCAAAAGAGAACAGAGATAGTTTGATGTACGAAAGCCACTCAGACAATACTGAAGATTAAGTGTGCTGTCCAACAGGAATAGAAGATGCTAAGAAAAATACTGAAGTCGTGCTAAAATATCTCCTTACTTTCTTTAGAAGAGATGCTGGCACTCAAAAAGAGTAATTAAGAAAGAAAAAAAAAACATAGAAAGGATTAATGGAATGGTTAATAAACATCTAAGTCAGAGGGAACAAATGGCTGAATGTAGGGAGAGTCTTAACTTTTAGCAGCTTTTGTTGCAGGTTTTCCTTACCTCTTCTGCTGTACTAATGTGTCGCCTCTGAGTTTTCTTGGGGCTCAAAAGATTTCGACGACATGAACCACTCCAAGATGGACTTGGAACAGGCTTAATAGGAAAAGATTTTTCATATGCAGACACATGACAGTGATGGTTTGACTTTCCTGTAAAAGTGTTTGATAATCCACTAAAAAAAAAAAAAAAAGTTTGTAAGAAAAGACAAGAACAGTAAGTAAGAAAATCTAACCAGGTGATTATTTTCACTTTTAAGAAATAACAAAAACAAAAAATGCAGACTGACAGATGTACCCTGTGAGGGAAATACACAAGAAATGATACATGAGTTGCTGCGTTAGGTTCTGCCACTTAAGAGGTCTTAAAGTGCCAAACTATGTAATTATCAAACACCTAAAATTGTATTTCTTAGCTTCGCCATCTATAAGTTCCTTTGGTCAGGAACCATAGACCTGTGTGGTATGACAGAAAGCCTATCAGATTAGAGTTCTTCAGAAAACCTGGGTTCTAGGTATGCACCTGGGTTCTAGGTGTGCTAATATGCACATCCTATTTACTCCCTGCAGTCCCCTTTCCCAGCCTTTTGGAGGGAATTATTTTAATATTAAATATGCAAAGATGGATAAAGCTGAAGCTTCTCAACTGTTTTTCAATTGAATTTAAGTTTCCTAAAAGACCAACAGAGGGCTCCCATCCTCCATTAAAAAAAACTAGGCTTTTTATGAGGTTGCATCACTGTGACTGCTCCTTCTGCCCTATCTACCTCTTTTGAAGGAGAATCTTGCTTTGTTTCTTTATACCATATGTGCCTCAAATAATGGGAAAAATTGGCAAGAAAAATATTTTTGTGGACTCAAAATCCAGTTTTATCTCTAAGGTTAGGTTAATAATTTAAAGTTTTTTTCTATGTGCTCTTTTTCAAATATCATTGCCCAGCACAGGTACTTGTGCTCAATATAATTAATTTTCTTTCTTTCTGCTGAGGATGAAGAGTAAAGTACATAGCTGACTAAGCTGAATTTATTGAAATGAACTCTTTAAATCAGTACATGTGGTCTGATCCAAATGAAATCAGACTAGGTCTAAAGAAAATTAAAAAGTACATATACTCCCTCTGACTCTTCAAACTCTAATGTTTCCTACGTGTGTTAGAGTGGGGAAAGGAGCAAGAACTTGGAATTTCAGAAACACGGTTCTTTTCTTAGGATGGGTAGATGTGGCTAGGAAAAAATGGCAAGGGCAATATAACTTGCTTGATAAAGATATAATGAATTCCCCACAATGTCTTTTGCATTTATTTTTCCTGGAGTGTGTGTGCGTGTTTAATGCAAAAGATTCTTCTTCCTAAAGAAACAGTATGAGGGCACTTGCGATGCCAGAAAGCAAGGGTGCTACCAACAACTAACGAGGTTGAGTCAGACACAGACATAAGCCTGAAGGAACTTCCACTAGCCAAAGTTGTGAGAATGTAAGCATTAAAAGAATAATGATTGTAGTAGTGGATTAAAACACACTGAATCCATGACACTGAAAAAAGAACAGAAAAATTCATTTGAACCACATGAAGTGGCGATTAAAAAAAAAAAACTTACTTTGAAAATTGGTAATGAAAAAGAAAGATCTAATCACATACCCTGCCTTCCCAGTAGGAAAACTATTTCAGGGTAACCAAACAGCCCTAATGAGGAAAAAAGCTCTCCCTTATAGCAGAGTGCCAATTAATTAGTGTAAAAGAAATGATAAAATTAGAAAAATACTATTTCATTAACTACTAAAATTATTATCAGGTCAAAGGAGGTCAAAAGGTACAAACTTCCAGTGATAAAACAAGTCATGGGGATGTAATGTAGAGCATGGTGACTATGGTTAATAATACCATATTTCATATTTGAAAGTTACTGAGAAAGTAGATCTTAAAAGTTCTCATAACAAGAAAAAAAAATTTTGTAACCATGTATGGTGATGGATGTTAACTAAACTTATCGTGGTGATCAATATACAAATATTGCATCATTATGCTGCACACCCGAAACTAATATAATGTTATATGTCAATTATACCTCAATTAAAAAATTACTATCAGCTAAGGATTATCAGTTGATATTAATAACTCCTAGGCTGATTTGAAACTGGTCGTTCATAAAATGCCAAAGTAACATCATTTAGATTACATTCTAGTCACAAGGGGGAAGAAAACCTAACTGTACAATTAAGGACTAGAGCGCTATCACTCTAAATCTAGAGGTCAATCCAGCATCACTAATGATAGGACTGTAAGTTTTCTAATATGATGTAACACAGCATCAGCTTTTATTAAGGTCAAAAATCTAGTTTATAAAATATACAGAGGATAGAGGACAAAATAATGATACTACGGGAAAGCAACCTGTCAAATCCAAAAGGTGGAACATTATGCAGAAAAAAGTCATGTCATAAAAAAAGGGGGTGCTGTTCAGGCTTGTAAGAGACTTAAGGGTGATAAATACCAGATGCAATTTTAAACTGCATACTGCTTTGGACAAACTAGCTGTAAAGGATACTTTTGGGTCAACTAGGAAAACTTAAATATAACTTATTCAGTGTATAAGATAAAATTTACTGAATGAAAAAGAGAAGATGATTGAAAAAGATTACAAAAGAGTTATGCACAATATGAACTCATTTTTGGAAAAAAATGTGTGTAAACAGAAAAATATCTGGAAGGACATGTACTAAGACATTACAAAGGTGACCTCTGACTGGTGGGAATATGATGTTTTTATCGTTTATTTGTGCTTATCTGTATTTTCCGATTTTGTACAAAGCATGCGCACTGTTTCTGTAATAACATTATTTAAAAAAATAACAGCATGGCATTATTGAGGAAAAAAAGCAACTTGCCAAATGATGCAAACAGAATATCTTTAATGAAGATAACATATTATACATTTTATAGTATTACACAGCATATATATCATTCTATATCTAAGCAAGAGAAAGTGAAAGAGAAACAAGCATAGGAAAAGATTTGGAAGGAAACGCATGAAGGGGAAGGGAATAAGATTGTGAGTAGTGGTCAAGGGATCTTTGGCTTTATTGGCAATGTTTTAACTTTTACAACGTGACTGTGTTAATGAATTCTTATGTAATTTTTAAAAATATTAAGAAGTGGGGAAGACAATCCCTGGGAGTACTCACACATGTTTCCAGAGTCCATGTGCTGATAATCATAAAATAAAATAAAAACCATCTTGTTGGTTTCAATCAGCACCAGAAAGCTTAGCTTTGACTAAGCAGGAAACTGAATGATCCCACATGCCTAAAATCCACCACCAGAGTAATATTTAAGAAGTCATAAATACCATATTAAAAAAGAAATATTTACTAATATAATAAAGTACTTGAGGGAAAAGTTTCTAAGCCAAACTTCATCTGCCTTTAATAATCAGAAGTTTGGTGAGGGAATGAGCAGGGCTTATAAGTTAGACTAAATATGATCAAGTTCTTTCTGAGTTTAATTTTACACTATAGGTAGTTGACTAAGGTGTAAGGTTGTTCTGGTTTAAGTCAGGTCTCTGCTCACATGAGAGCCTACAAAATGCGCTGGTTTCTTTGCTAGTGAAGTTGCAGAAATTGATCAATTTTCACTTTAAGGTTCAAAATAGCCATATTGATCCTGAAGGGTCCCAATACACTCATATCCACCAAGATTTCCCTCAAAACTCTCTCCCTCTAATGATAAGATTTGGCTGTCACCAAAATCCAGCACCAGATAAATTAAAAGTTGAAAGTTCAAAATGAATTCGTCCGTATCTCTATGGTTTAAAGTTCAAAAGTGGTGTTACTTTTTAAAAATGCCAATGTAACAACTATCTTATAGCCATTTTCCCTTATATTGCAGGAAGAGCTTGTGAACTGAGCAGCCAGAATACTTACCTTGAGGTCTTTCGGGTTTCGAGGTAAAGACTTCGGCTGTTTCTTGATTTTTGTAAAGTTGAACCTGATGCTGGAGTGGAATTTCTCCACTGGCCATTTGCACTCTGGCCAAAGGTTCTTAGGTCTCCTGAGCCAAGAAAACTGTCTGAGGAAGGGTTGTCTAGAAGAATAAAAGTTTGAATAAATTAAACAAATACCTATACTGGTTCTCCATATGACTGCAACCATGTCCAACATTGTATTCCAAAGTAATGTGGCATATCACCATGTCTCTAATGGAAGAAAGATCCCGGTCTCAACTGCCAGTAAAGTCTGCAATAAGGGAACTTCTACAAACTATAATTGATTCAGCCATACTAACCTGAAAATTGATGAAGGAGCTGAATCCTGCCACAGCCATGTGCCTTATCTGCATCAATGTGACTCCGTGGTGTCCACCAAAAGTCAACATTTTACCCCAACTATATCTTGCAAGCACTCCCAGGCCTGGGCCTGAAAGAAGGTAGGCCAGACCAGTAAGAAAGCAGGTGGAGGGCCAAGGAGAATTGTAATTCAAATGAACAACAGTTATTGCTTAATAAGCAGCTGGTGTCACTTTCTTGTTTTAATTACCATGTTCACGACTCAGGGGCTCTGTCTAAGAGCAGAGGTAACCTAATTGCTGCTTATTCTGGCCGGCTTATGGCAGGAATGACCCGTCATTATGCATTTGGTTCTGGTATGATAATCTTCAGTCACTTAATGTTATAATCATCAGACATATCAATACTCGGATGCTTGCTATTGCAATCAGACTAAGCGAGGATTAATTATTATTTGAATTTTCTGACTTGTGGCTTACAAACTGGGGTGATAAAAATCTTTCAAAGTTTCAGCTAGGAGTAGAATAATTTTTATAGCCTCCTCTCTCCATCAGCAGGATGGGACAATTTAAAACAACACCTTCAAAATAACTTCAGATGTTAGGCTATGTAACTGAGGAGCACCAGTAGAAAGACAAAAATGTAACTCTCTACTCCCTGAATTTTGTCTAATGCCAACATCACTTTGAGGATCCTCTTTCAAAGCATATTACTATGGAACTTTGCACAATATTATGTATTTATGTTATTTAAACTATTTAACATAGCTTTTGATACTCTATCCAAAAAGTTTGGCAGCTGACAAAAGTATCAGTTTTGTATTGTATTGGAATTTTTTTTTTTAAGCTGATCAGGATTATCAGAATTTAGGCTAAATAAGATGGAAAAAAAGCAGCAGTCAGGGGTGGTATTAGTACCAGTTGATGCACCAGTGGATGACCTAATTAATAATTAAATTTACTTTTAAAATGAATTACAACCTTTTCCCTTTATAATCAACAACTATGCTTGACATCTATTACTATTACTGTAAAAATAAGAGACATGAGGCTAATGAAAATGAGTTTCATTAAAGGACCAGAAAATCATTATCTTTAAGCAAAGTAATAACAGTAGAAATCTTCGTCTCTCATACTTTGTTGTGGTTAAAATTTGATTTGGGAATGATCTAACTAGAGATGTCTACTTGAGGAATAAGTCTACCAAAAAGTGCAAATTTGAGACCAAGGATAAACCAGAGTAGCCTCCTCAATGGCATCTGACAGAGGTTTTGGCTTTAAAATTCAAGGGAAAAGCACAGGATCAGGCAATCTGTTTCACCAGAATAAGGTGGTTCCATCCCCATTCAATGAAATCACTGAATAGTGCTCTACTGCTGATGGGATCAAGCAAAGCTAGAAAGGGACCAACAGGAGGCTGCACACATTCTTTTTTAGTTGACAGTTTAACCCAGTATTCTGTCATCATTAAGAAGTCAGATTGCAAATGTCACAAATAAGATTACTTATGTGTACACACACACACACATAGAACTATAGGGAAATACACCAAAATTTTAACTTTGGGTGTGTTCCAATGATAGAATGATGGGGATTTTTCTACTTTTCTCTACAAATTTTCTACAAGGACAGGCAGTAATTTTATGGACATAATGAAATTTTATATTTAAAAAAAAGTGTGTCAGGCAATCACTTAGTATGAAAGTAACCATCAGTTGCTCCTGTTAACTTTCAGATTCATTTAGTTATTATGAATACAGGATGCTTTAATTCATCTTACCTACTAAATGCCTATTTGGCAACCTAATTTAACATATTTTCCAAAGATAAGACATTGACAATGATTCTCAGCAAGAGCAAAATCATTTCTTTTCATCTAAAGCTACTTTTCTTTAAGGTTTAAAATGTTTTAATTTTCTTTTCAATTGTGCTCTTAATAAAATCAAGAAGTCTTCAAGTCTGACCAGCACTAAGTTATTAAAGTGAAAATGTTGCATTTTCTCTGCTTTCTAAATTTAAAAAAAAAAATGTTTTTAACAGTCTATTCTTGGGATTAAGAAGCAAATATTTAAAAAGCTTGATACAGAGAGGCAGATCCAGTAAAGTGTAAATGGGAAGCTCCAGACTCTAGGCTCTGAAGTTTGAGTTTTTCCTGTGTTTGTTTTCATCTTAGTGGAGGACAGGATAGTAAGGTAGGAGAGGAGACAAAGACCAGTACAGTCAGAATGAGGAGACTAAGGCAGGTAAACTGGGGACCCACATCTAGCCCAATCAAGAGTTAAGTCTCAAGGTGACTGACCACAGAAATCAATGTGGAAATTATTGGCAAAGAACAGGAGATAACAGAGACAATATTCTGCAGGACTTGTAATGAACAAGAATGGGTGTGGCAAAGGAACAAAGTTAAAAAAGTACACAGTAAAAAGATTTGAATTAAAGTCTTTATTATAAGAAAAAAGTATACAGACCCTCGGCATTCACAGATTGAAAGTTCTGATAGTCAGTGAGCAACCTAAAAGGTCTGTGGCATGTCATAAGCTTGCTTGGTCAGGGGCTAGACTAAACTTGGCAGAGGCATAAATCTGAATCCTCTGCTTCAGGCTGTATTTTAGAGAATGAATCTAATACCTCAGCAACCCCATTTCAATATGGTTTTATTATTTGCTGTTGGTACTCTCTAGTCATCGTCCTGTATAAAGTAACTGTTATGATTTTTTTTCTTTTCCTAAAAAAAAGGCCTTCAAGTGAGAGATAAAAACTCTGGCATAAAATTTTGATATAGGGATCAAGTTGTGGTATGAGGACAAACATAGAAAAAATATAACCCTCAAGAAACATGTAACTGAGTAGAAAGCCAGCACTCTGGTTAAATACCACCAGTCAAGAATATAGGGACCTGAGATGATCTCAGAAATATGCTTTGTGAATATCAAGGGTCTACTGAAATTTAAAAGAAAAAAGCTAAAACAAATTATTTTAAGTCATGTTATTTATAATAGCTGAAAATGGAGAGGGTGAAGGGGACCTAAACCATAGAGAAAATGAAGGAAATGAAGACATAGGCCCATTATCCTAAATCACAGCCCCCTGGATCCAGTTGTGTTTCTACATTAAAAATTTTGGCGATTTTACAAAGATAACCTGGTATATACTATGTAGCACTTCTAAGTATAATCTGAAGCAGCACCCTGTTATCAAACATATTGATATATCTACAGTAAAATGTGTAAATATTCATATTTACAGAGATAAATAAAAGACAAAACATAAACAGTTAAATGTCAGTTCATGTAGCTTTTGCCAAGTAATGAATTGAGCTCAGGTCAGGTTTTGATGTCAAATAAATCATGAAAAAATTTTTTGGTTTTCAGAGCTTTTCGGATTTTGGAATTGCACGTAAAGGATTGTGAATGTGCATATAAATTCCACGGATTATGAGAAATCAACAGAAAAAGGTAAATAAGAAGAATAACAGGTAAGCAGATAGAAAATTAAAAAAATATATATTGGGCTAAAAAAAAAATTACGTTTCAAATCATACAATGTGTACATAGATATATACTCAGATAAAAAAACAGAAAAGACCACAGGGTTAAGTAAGAGTTGAGTTAGCCAGGAGATCTTGAGTATAATTTTCTATATATGATTGTTTACTATTAAGCAATTACTTTAAACAAAAACCAAAATTCTGTCCAAAGGTAAATCAGCATACAAAATTACAAGCAAACACAGCCTGAGTTCAAATGAAAATATTATCCACTCAACTGTCCTTCCCCTAGGATCAATACTAATAAGCTATCAAGCCATATTTCAGGCTCTCTGCTCATCAGAAAGGCCTTTTCAACAATAATGATGGCAGAGTTACTTTCTGAAAAAATTAACTGATTTTTCTATACAATTATGCACATACTATGTGGACACCATTTCCCACCCCAGAAGAGGAAATCCAGTGCCCAAGGTAAAGTACCACCCACCTAAATGATATTTAAATATAATATAAATCTAAAAGAGCATCATACTAACGTCTTTTTAGGGGAGGAGATCTCATCTTGCTGACAAAGAATCCTGAGGAAGCCAAATAACAACAATAATTATTATTTGCATTTCATATTTATTATCTCAACTTATCCTTATAAAAATCCCATTGAAACAGGTTCAATGGTATGGCTAATATTCCCATACTTGGGTCAGGTGAGGAGATTAAGGCATGAAGAGTGAAAAGACTTTGGAAGACCACTATAATCTTCCTGGGTCATACTGCCAGGAGACTAACCAATAAAAAACTCTTAAGTTTCCCCAAGACAGAGCCAGATCATTGGAAATCCAAACCTTAGAAAGGGGGCAGATGAAAAGTCAGGCAGGCCAGGGGCTAGGAATAGCCTAGAGAATGCTGACTTCTGTCATGGATCACAAGTTGAAAAGGCAAGCCCTTGAATATGCAAGCATGGCTGTGGCAGGTGCTAGACAGAAACATGTAGTTAACATTTCCTGCCCTAATGGAGGGACAAGCTTGGGTAGAAATAAATTTTCAGGGTTTATGATTTCAAGCAGAATACAAATAGGCTAGCTCTGTGCTTCAAATCAATACAAGTAACCCTTACATCACATACACATATCTAAAAAAACAAAAAACCAAAAAAACTAAAAGCCAAAAACAAAGCTGTATTGCTTTTAACAAGGGCATAATAGACAAGTAGGAGAATGGATTCTAAAAAAAAATCTCCCCTTAAAAAATATTTGGTTGAGACTAGATCAGTGAAGTATTATAGCAACTATACACAGAGAGCTCATTAAAATGATGTTTTAGTGGAGAAAATACCATTTTGCTTTTGACAATGTTTTCACTTTTAGAGACAGTAAACACAAACAACTTGCTAGGAAGAAGTCTGAAAGGTAGAAATGCCTTGACTCCAAGTAATGTGTCATACCTGAATAATAATTTGGATAAGCTGCACTTCTTGTAGAACAAGTATAAGATCGGTCCAAATTTCCTTGCCTGGAAGGTAAAATCTAAACAAAACAAAAGTTTTTTCTTAAACCATATTTCTTACAATAAAACAAAAATTTACACTAGGAAAAATATATAATTAAACAAGATTATGACATATTTCAGAATGCAATATAATTAATTATAATTATATATATTATAAATAAATTAAGCTACATACTAGTAAGAAAGGAAAACATGATGAAATGATTAAGGCTTCAAGGGGAAAAATGGGCAAAATATCTGTTATACAACTTAATTCAAAGAATGCTCATTAGAAGGTAATACGTATTTAATATATCCTGTTCTCAAAGCCAGCTGTATAACATATCAAAGCAGCTGACAAAATCAACCTGGTTTTGATTCTCTTGATAACTTTACAGGACAGTTCTTAATCAGGGGTGCTGCTGCACCCCAGTACAAATCTGGAAATGTGTAGATATATATTCAGTTATCAAAATGATTACTGGGGGCAGATGCTACAGGTATTTAGTGCCCACGGATGCTGAACATTCTGCACACAGCAAAGAACGGGCTCATCCTAATTAGTAATGGCTTCCTACTACTGAGGAAGACCGCTTTATTAACAGTCCTCAAACCTCGGAGATTTTTTAAACTGTAGATTCTGATTCAGTAGGTATGGGGTAAAGCCTGAGATTCTGCTTTTCTAATAAGGTCTCAGGTGATGCTGATGCTGCTGGTCCCTTGAGAAACTAAGCTTTACAGAACAGAGAAATTTCAGAGCTACTGTATATTTTCATAGTTTCCCCCCATTTAATGCTCAGCAATTTTAAGACACCAGTTTAAAAGAAAGCTGATCTGTGTATTAGTAATTGTAATATTCAGAGGAATAATAAAGAGTTTCTAAAAGGTACCATTCTCCAAGAATTTATACATAGCCTGGCTCTTATTTAACTTTAATGTATCAAACAGAATTCCAAATACTAGCATTACTGATTGTAAAAAGTTTACATATATTCTTGTGCTTTTGAGTGTGGCATTTAAACTCTATCAGATGAAAACTTAAGCCAAAATAATTCATTAATTAAGGAAAGAAAATTATTACTAACCTGATGGTCAGAAAGTGAAAGCTGGTCCTCTGGAAAACCTGTTTGTGACAGGAGATGGGTTTTGAATATGGAGTTGTGGTTCACTAAAGTTACTTCTCCAGCATCCATCCTCATCCTATCAGCGGTATCATCTGGGGAAAGAGTCCGGATTAGTTCAAGTCACGTAATTCTTCAATACCTACTTTCCTATGAACCAATCTTTTCACCTAATAAAAATGATTTCCCCCAAACACCTCTACAGTCAAATAAAACCGCTCCTTCATAACTATTGGCAAGAAATCTCAAAATGTCACTGTCAAAAAAACAGGCCCACGTGCAGAAATTGGTTAATTTGGAATCGAGATCATCTACTAAATAGTTCAAAACTTGTACAAAAATAAAAAGAGCTTAATTCAAAGTTTTAAAAATAATGAAATTTTCCCAAAAGATTTTTTTATTTTAACTGTAGAAAAAAAAAAAAAAACGGGGAAAAAATTTCACCATTCAAAGCAAATACTCTTAACCCTGGTTTATTTCCTCTGTTTCAACTCAACAAGGTGCTTTAAAATTTAATCCACTTGAAAATTTTTTCTGCAAAAAGCGTAATTTATTCATATAGCTCTTAACAGATATCAGCTCAGTTACTGTATACTGTGGCAGAACCGTACTTTATTACCATTTTTGAGACCTTTGTTACCATAAAAGAGTTAGAACAGGAACAAGTGAGAGTAAGAGAACTCAGTGATTTATACTGCTATCAGCAATGAGAGAGAAGGGAAACAAATGACCAGGAGAAAGAAGGTAGACTAAACAAAAGGAAAAAACAGTAGAGAGAAGACTAATGTGGACTTAAAAGGAGCATATGGGATGTTATAAGATCTAACTGTATAGATTTTTCAAACTATTCCTAAATTGACTACTAGTCTTGACCTTATATTGTTCCCCGTTATAGACATAAAGTACTATGAATAGCAGAAAATGTTCCAATCACAATTAATTCTCAATGCCACTAGCTAAATGAAATTTAAATTTTACCTTAATCATATTATTTATCACATAGAGGGCAGTATAACAGTACTAAAGAACAAGGACCCTGGAACCAGTCCCTGAGTTTAAATCCTGGCTCTGCCAGTTATAGCTGTGTGATCCTAGGCAAGTTTCTTAACCTCTGTGTCTCAGTTTCCCTGTCAATAAAATGGAGATAATAATAGTACCTACTAGGTACTAAAGTAAGTCCCCTACATACAAACGAGTTCCGTTCCGAGGGCGCGTCCGTTAAGTCCAATTTGTTTGTAAGTCCAACAAAGTTAGCCTAGGTACCCAACTAACACAATTGGCTATATAGTACTGTACTATAATAGGTTTATAATACTTTTCACACAAATAATACATAAAAAACAAACACAAAAAATAAAGAAAACATTTTTAATCTTACAGTACCTTGAAAAGTATAGTAGTACAGTGCAGTAAAACGGCTGGTGCTTCTTAGCAGTACGACCTACATTACTGCTGCTTTTACGCTTGCTTCCAGACATCCTGGGCTTGAAATAAAGACACTGTACTACTGTACTCTATACAGTACTGTACAGTAAAGTACACAAAAGCACAAGGACTTGTAGAGGATGCACGCACGTGACAATGTACGCCAGACACGTGAACTAACTTACGTGATTGGACACGCAAACGCATGTTCGCATCTTTGAAAAGAAAGTTCACAACTTGAAGGTTTGTATGTAGGGGACTTACTGTATTAGGTATTTTAAGTACTTAAAAAACAAAGCCTTGCACACAGAAATGCTTGCTACTGTGTATTTAGCTTTTTCAATACAATGAATGAGAAAATGCTTTAAAATGTTGCTATAAACAATATCCCAACCAAAAGAAAATTGTTTGGTATATTGTATTACATAATTAGGATGAGATCTCCTTTAAAATTATTATTAAGCACAAAGACACAAATACTGAAAATATTATTAAACACAAAGATGCAAATATTCTTTCACTCCAGCTTATCTAATCAGCGTAACTAAAAGGAATGAACACTACTTCATAGTCAGTCTTACCCATGTCAGGTGTTTTCACATCACTGACTTCAGCAAAGATACAAAGTCCTATAAAAGAAGACAGAAAATAGAAATGTTACATTCTGAAACATCTCTTTCATGTCATTACAGAACAGGAAGCCACTCAGAAGTGACACTTGTATTCTTAGTGGAGAAAAATATAACATGGTAAGGCAAGTTGATGGGAAGAGAATGGGAACTAAAACTAGCCTGAGGTAGTTCCAAACATTTTGGCAACCTGTGTAATACTAAACAGCAATTATGGACTACCCACAGAATCACAGAATAATACAGCACGAAGCAGGTTAGGAGAGCCAACCCTCTGCAGATTAATTTGCATATGATCATAAAGTTAGTGACTGCACTGAAATTACAACCTAAACATTCTTCCCAATCCATTACTCTTTCTATTACCTCATGCTAAACCATTTTATTTTATTTTATTTGGACCATTTTAAAAGTCTTTATTGAATTTGTTACAATATTGTTTCCGTTTTATGTTTTGGTTTTTTGGCCCCGAGGCACATGAGATCTTAGCTCCCTGACCAGGGTTCCCCCTGCATTGGAAGGCGAAGTCTTAACCACTGGACCACTAGGGAAGTCCCACTAAAAAATTTGTAAACAAGTGACAGATCTTGTGGTAGTCCTGTTAGGACTTCTCTTCCATACGTCTTAGCAGCCAAACAAAAAGTTATCAAGGAACACTTCACAGTTGTACTAAGTACTTTTCCCCCCATCATTACTCAAACAGTTGCATACCAAAGCCCCTTTGCCTACATGAAATTATTTTTTTCCTCGATATATCTAATTTGCCCAGAAAAAGAAGTTAAAAGACTAACTGGTGGAACTAGGTTAGTAAATGTACCCTTGGACACAGGCTTCTTGGCAGATTTACAATAGGAGGAGACTAGAGATGGTACATAGATATAGTCATAATCTTATCACATATTTTTAAAAAGATTGAGCACTATCAGAGCTTCAATCTAAGGAAACTGAATGATGATAACAGGAATTCTTTATGGCCCCAATAACGAAGTGCACACATAAAGGAAGGCTGCTTGAGCTTTTCCTGGCATAGGTACAGACTAAGCAGAGTAATCATCTGATTACCTAGTCTTGCCAGGGAGGTTTCCCAAAGAATTTAAGCCCTAGATTTAGGCTTCAAATATATTTCCAAATGCTCAACTTACTAAAAGGTTTCTATCTGGTAATTCTACAGATTATTCTTTCCGCTTCTTTCTTTTTTAATAAAGGCAAATTCCCTGGGTCCCCCATTAAGGGAAAAAAAAAATCCTATCAACCAATAAACTAGCAGTGGCTTTTTCACATTTCACTCTTTCAGGTCACCCCGTAACTGTCATTGCTAGTCTTTTTTTTTTTTTAACAAACCTACCCTTTTAATATTTATTTAAAGTTTCATAACACACCTGTTTGGCTTGGGTGGGGAGGGGTGAGGGGACATTTTTTTCAGGTTTAGTTTTAAAATATTTGCTCATTTTCTACTGTCCAATCATTTCAGCACTTCCAAAGGTTCCCTAGGACACTTTGCCTCTCTTCTCTCCCTGTCCCCCAGCCGCCCCCAGCTCTGGGGGCCCATGGGCCAGGAGTCACCACTAGTCTTTTTTGTTGTGTTAAGAATGCCAATTTAAAAGCCTGGTGCCCATCAGAACAATCCCATGTTAACTTTCTTTGCATTGCTGAGATAGATGTGAAGAGGGAAGCAAGCAAATCAAAGAATGTTAGAGATTATGTCCAGAGAGGTTAAGTGACTTGCCTGAAATCTCAAAGATGGGGCAAAGGGAAGACAAAAATCCAGGCATCCTCACTTCCAAGCAAATGTTCTTTCAATAAACAACACAAAATCTCACATCCTTTAGCATATCCTTATTCAAGGATTCATACACATTGGCAAGATAAAAGTAATCCCTAGCTAATTCTGGGGAATCCACGCTTTATTATAATTTTAAGAATTAAAGCCCCACATTTACATTTTAATACAAATACATCCAGCTTCTTCAGTGTGCTACTTCCTTTTTGTCACTTGGCAAATACAATGGGAGAAGGAATATTTTACCCCAAGATTCAACATGAAATGTTGGACCTGGAACCTCTGAAACCACCAAATTCTTTCAAGCATAAGAATTTTTTCCCTCTACGAAGAGCATTCTAGTAACACATTTTCTACTTCACTTTGTTCATTTAATTTACTAAAAGAACATAAGTAGTTACAGGTATTCAGGTGAAGTCAGGTAAGTAGCTGAACACAAGATAATAGGAAATCTGAAAGAAAAAAAAAAAAGATGGCAAAGTCCTGGCAATAACAGAATGTAATGAGTATGGTAAAACATTTATAAGTTTACATACATGCAAAGAGCTGATTATAAAAGTGAATGTTTAGAGCTATGATGAAGTTTTTTGAAAGTATATATTGAGGAGAGGCATTGTACAATTAGCTTTATGCAGGACCAAGATGTAGTAAGAACAATTTATGATATGAGAAGGGCGTGGAAGTGATCATATGAATTATCCTACTACGAACTGTGGGAAATTATGTTTATGAGACAGTTTGTACTATATCATTATGTATTTTTTGGTTGTTTTTCATATTTTTACAAGGAATCTCTCCAATTAGACTCTAACACCTTAAACACCAAAGATTCATTTTCTTTCATACACAAACATTTACTGTGCACCAATAACATACAGGGGACTGGTGATACAAAGATGAATAAGAACTGGTCCCTGCTGCTGAGAATCTCACTGTCCACAGGAGGAAACCAGATTCATCAACAGATACTTACAGCCAGACAATAAAGCTGGTGCAATTGGTAGGAGGTGTAGGAGTCAGCTAAAGAAAAGGAAAGACTTCTGAAGCAGCAGTCAAGAGTTACATCACCTTAGCTTGAGGCAGAAGAACCTGTCTTTTAATCCACTTGCTCCCTCTAGATTTGTCATCAGATGGGTGATACGAAGACCACCTTTGCAGTTGGGATAATTAATTGGAATTAGGTAAGAGTGAATGAGGCTTCTCAAGATAAAAACAAATGAGGCTTCCAAAATGGGACTAGAGGGAAAAAAGGGAAACTCTAAATTGGAAGGTTAAGGGATCATGCTTAAAGAGATGCTTAAGGTTTCACGGTAACTGTAATTTCAAATTCAGTGTAATCTATCTTTCAACATGAGTCCTTAACACAAATTATCTTTATAGAGAGTGAAGATTTAGGAGATGATGCGATCTACTCCATCCAAAAACATCCAATTGGAAGAGGGACCCTAAATCAAATAGTTAGTGGCCTATAAAAGGCTTTATATAAATTTCATAAGAATCACCACCACCCCAAATATAAGTGAACCAAACGTGAGATGAAATGACTTAACAAGGCTGACGTGAAAGTGATAAAGGAGCAAGTTATTGCCAACAAGATAGTGGAAATACTGCAGAGGCACCGATAAACAGAAATCACCAAGCTCAAGAGAAACCGGGCATATATCCAGAGAGATCACGTTAGGGGACCCCAAGAAAGAGACGGTTCAAAGGAATTACCAGAAGGCGATGAGCCAGGTAAGCAAACGGTGGCGGTTAAGGGGATTTTCATAACCTGGGCAGGAGGGTCCAGACGCTTCTCTCTGGTGGTGGCACTAGCGGTATCACATCTCGGGGAGATACCACAGAGTAAAAAGAGTTGGAGAAATGTTTACGTGAGACGCAGAAGTAGTCGAGAAATATCTTTCAGGTCTCAAGGAAGGCGGGAGGTGAAGCAGGTATAACAGAAAAGCTGAGCTTCCCGGTGAAAACAGCTTTCCCCTGAGAGAAGACCTGCTCTGGCGGGAAAGCCCCGAAATCCCAACCGGCCTTTTCCTCACACGTAGGGCTCGGTGCTGAGATGGGGCCGGCCGTGACCTTAGGGAGACGGCCTCTCCTCGACCCCGGAGAAAGAGGCCTCAAGGAACGGCCTCGGGAAACCTAACTAACGGCCACCGGCCAGACCGCGGCCGGCAGACAGCAGGGGTGAGGGGAGGTGGTCCCAGGGGGCGGGGCAGAGGAAAAAGCGCCGTCCCCACAGCCGTCCCCGCTTCCGTCCAGCCCAGCCCAGGCTGCCGGGCCCGGGCTCGCACTGCCTCCCGGCCCAAGCTCCCTCCATCCTCACCCCTCCCCCAGCTTCCCGCCGCCACTCACCGAACCGGAACCGGCTGCTATGCGAAGGGGTTTCCGGCCGGGCGCGGAACGCAAAACCCGGGAACCGCCGCGAACCGGAACCGCCTCCACAACACCGGAAGAGCTGTTCGGTGGCAGCGGAGGAGGGGGGTGGGGCGAGAGGTCAAAGAGCAGAGTCGAGGACCCGCGCAACGCCTGCGCAGTGTGGCGAGGCCTGAGAAGCCGAGGGATCATCGAAGGCTGTGGTTATGATTTCCTCTTTCAGTTTAGACTTTTTCTTGTTCTCGTTGTTAGAATACTGTGAGTTTGCCCTTCGTCCTTCGCTTTTCTCTGTTCCCTCGGCCCCCTTACCTGCCGCCTTCTGGTTCCGCTCTGGCGGTTTTTGCTTATGCTCTGGTTTCCATGGCAGCTTCTTGCTGTGGCCCTCGATCTGCGGGAACCTGTGTCCACCTTGACAGATGTTGACCTGAGAGCTAAATCTAACTCAGGCTAGATTCATGTTTTATTGAGAATCACAAAACGTTAGTGCTTGTAGAGGTTATTGGAGATCATTCAGTCTGACTTTCAGAGATGTGAAGTCTTTTCCCAAAGTTATAAAGTACATGGCAGATCTGGGCCTAGTAAACAAGTTTCTTAACTTGCAATCCTATACTCTTTGCACTACATCATGCTTGATTGGCCATTGGGGAAAAGGGGGCGGGGAGCAGCTTGGGATTGGCTTAGGTTGGACTCTAGAAACGTGTAGAAATTTCCAGAACTCTGGAGGAGTTTGAAACACTCCTCCAGGAAGTGTAAGGAAAGCTATCCGGGGTCAAACCCGGATACTTCAGATTTCTGCCCTCTGAAGAACTAAATGGCCATGTTGTTGTTCCTGGGACCGAATTGATTAGCCTTTAATCTTTATTTTTAAGAGAAAATAATGAGAAGAAATATGTTTGTTCATTTAGACTTGTTACCAAGTCCCTCAGCTTGGCAGGCCTCAGGACCCAGGCCCTGTCTAGAAGTCTTGGAGAAATGCTTCTGAGTAAGCACTCTAGACCCAGATGACAGCCACAGTCTGAGGTCAGACTTGGCTGAGCTGGAGGCCCCCAGCCGTTTAGCTACTCCCAGATGCTGGAGAAGATGCTTGCTGAGTTCAGGATATCTTGCCCTGTCAAATGTATAAAAGTAGATTATATGTATCACTTCATATGCTGACATTTTATACTGTCAGGTTCTAAGACCTGTTAGTATTGAACATACCTGGTCCATGTCACTTTTGTCCATCTTAATCATTCCACAGATCTGTTGATTTGCGTTAAACTCTGTCTCTATTTCTAGGAGACAACCATGCATAAAGAGGAGTTGCATCTGAAATTTTTCATGTGTGTGATTCAGTCTCGCCAGTTAGTCAGGACTCCTCAGAGAACAGGTACCAGTGTCTCCTGATCATACTCCAGTGACAGAATGGGTTCTCTTGCAGGGAATCTCAGTACAGGATATGAGACTTACTAGTGTAGAGGCAGGCTTTAGCAGTCAACTGACCTTGTTTATTCCATCCCCACTATGATAAAATGTTTATGACTGAGTCCTGTCTTTTCCTTGTACAAGTATCAGGTGAGATTTTGGCCTGATGTGTGGGGGATAGGCCCCAGGCAGGTAAGGAGGACTTGGGAGTTGAAGGAGAACAAGATTTATAGCACATGAGCTGGTAGTTGATTTCTCTGTCCTTTGTGAATTATTTCAACCTTTCCAGGTTCATCTGTGGGAGTCCTTGTTGCCATTGGAACTGACACTCCAAAACCTATAAGATAAATAGAGTCCCAAAGAAAAATGGCTTTCTCTTCCACCCCAGTCTTAAAGTTTCTAGTTATGTGTTCTGCCTTTACCTCATTTATGTCAAAATAGTAGAACCTTTTGGAGGTAAGATAGTTGTTGATAAGAGTCATCACTTCTCTAATTTGTCCCTGGATTTATGCGAAAAATGCCCTGGACAGCTAACTGAGAGCCATAGAGAAAGTGAAAGAGAATAAAGAGCACTCCCCTCCCTGAATCCCACCTTGAGGGTGACCTAGAAATGTTGCTTCTCAGCTGGGGAAGCTTCAACTTGCTGCATGCTCATACAAAAGCCACCACCCAAGACAGATGCCTTGAAGAGTCTAGATACTATGGATGATCCAGACACCGTGGAAGGCATACCTATTTTTAAAAATGGTGAGGCATGTGGTTAAACAAGGGGGAGGAATGTGGAAAGGAGTATTGGAAAGTGAAAAATTTATGAGTAGCATTATAAATCAGGATAGACTTGCTAAATTCAAAATATGAGTTAAGACACAGGGGAGAAAGTTGTGTGTGTGTGTGTGTGTGTGTGAGAGAGAGAGAGAGAGAGAAATCTGTAAAACTACAGAAAGAGGGACAGTTCCCTCTATGAAGAATAGCTTGATTTAGTCAATAGTAAGTCTTGTGGCTCCCTCATAACTGTAAGCTGCTAATCTGGTTTAACCTATTATTAGGAACCTTGATATATAAAAATGTGAAACTTAAAAAAATAAATTAAGGAGTTATTATATCACAAAGTGATTCCAAATATCATAAAAAATATTCACCTTCAGAATCCACTTAATAACAGATTTCTCTTTAAGTAGTGTCCAACTCTTAGGCAATTTATATGAAACTTCAGAAACACATTTCTGTGTTTCTTCTCAACTTAAATATATCTGTATTGGAGTCAGTTCACTGCAAACATTTATTGAGTTCCCACTATGTGCCCAATAATATGCTAGAAATGATAAGAGAGGTTGTAACATAACCTTGTCATTGTTGCAGTAGTTTACAATTTGGAAATGCCTTAAAGATTATTTAGTCCAACTCCTTATATTTCCAGAAGGAATTCAGGTCTAAAAAGGTTTTCCTCAAGAAGTTAACAAATTCATTGGAGTAATTACTCCCAGCACCTATGAAGTATATAGCAATATTTATTCAATAATTTTTGAGCACTTACTATTTGAAGTCATTGTACTAGACTCAGTAGGAGATGAGAAAATGAACTAGATGCTTTTCCTATCCCCCAGCAGCTGACGATCAAGAAGGGAGATAATAAGTTAAGAGCTTGATAACTTTGGTTCAAAAATGTTGAATTTAAAAAGAAGATGCCTTGGAGATGTAGGAAAGGGAGGGGCCAGCTGACTGTTTAGGTAGAGTTTCACTGAGCTTCAGCATGTTGGCAGGGCACAATGGTCCAGGATCCAGTCCTAAGCTTTGAAATGGCATACACTCTAACTTAATTCAGTCCCCTTAGTGTACCCAGGGTTAACCAGACTCACAAGAAAATGGTTTGTATACAAGAATCCCAATTTATTAAGCTGTTGGAAGAATACATATCTATATATGGCAACTGTGTGTGGTCTGTGTCCCTTTAATCAGACATTGCTTTGCCCATGCATAAAAAGCTGCTAGGTAAAGAAGCCCAGCTGGTGGACTTGTCCTACAGTTTCCCGAATTTGTATAGATTATTTCTTATTTGCCCTCTTCTTCCCTGCTTTTCCCATTCTCATTTTGCTCTATACTTAATACTCACCTCAGACCCCCTTTGCTCTGATGACCCATTTGGAACTGCTTCTGTGGTTTGAACTCAGCATTATCCCATGGACAAAATTTTGATGTTCACCTTCTGCCTTTAAGCACTGAGGCCTCAGGTAAGAGCTACATTTAACCCTTCCAACTCTCCCATTAGAGATTGAGAATCAAATATCTTCCCAATTTGCCCCAATGGGGCCTCCATTCCTCCTTATCTGCCTTTCTCCCTGCCTACTTCCCCTCCTTCATTCCCTCCTCTTCCCTTCCTTTTCTTCCTTTCTCTCTACCTCCCTCCTTTTTGTTCCTTCCAAGAAAACTTGTTTAGCACATACTATGTCAGGCACTGTACTTGGCACTGGGAGTAAAGTAAGGAAAATCAGTACATTGCCTGCCCTCATGAAGCTTATGGTCTTGTGGGAGGAAGACAGTAATCACATGATCACACATGTGGCTAGATAATTAGAATAATGCTAGTACAATGAAGGAAAATAATACCATGTAATCAGAGTGTAAAACAGAGCACCTAACCTGGCCTGAGAAGTCAGAAAAATGCTTTCTCGGGAAGACCTGAGAGATGAGTATGCACTAGCCAGGCAAAGGGGGAAGAGGAGCTTTCTGGAAAAAGGGACAGTAGGCTCTGAGATGAGAAGGAGTTTGGCTCATTGGAGGAGTAGAGAGGCCAGTACAACTTGAGTGAGGGGAGGAGTAACTGGGGAGCCAACTATAAAGATAGTAGAAGAGCCAAATCATGCTGTGCCTTCTGGGTTTTACCACTTCTAAGCTGTAAGAACCTGTATTCTTGCTAAAGGAAAATCAGTGGGAGCTCTGCCTCTATCAAGATTGCCTTCATCTCAACCTAGTCACCATTCAACATTGAGCTCCCGATCCCAACCTCGCAGGACCAGCTCCAAGGAACTTGTATTTTCATGAAGCTAAAGTTCTCAGGGCTTTTATAGTGTCAACTAAATTGGAAAGATCACTGAGTGGGAAAATAGCCTTATAGATGCTTTTCTTCCAGTCAAATATGCAAGGATACCAGTAGACCTGTGGAACACTTTTTTTCATCTTCCATTGGTTAATAGAAATGATCTTATTTATCCTCTTGGACCACCCTACTATGGGTGGCCCCCTGTTAAACTGCCTCTCAGTTAACCCAGGGAAATGTGTATAAGAGCCTGAAGGTATATCCCTTGGACTTGCTAAACAGCTAGGCCTTTCACATTATGCTTGATGAGATGAAGTAGAAGATCTGAAGTAGAAGACTCACTCCCAATATTGTCTTATATAATGATTATTTGTCTTCTCTTCTCTGATATCCCCCCAAACTTTCTTCTTTAAGAAAAGAAAAAGTGTATCTGGTCCAAGCTTGAGTCTTCATACCTCAGCTAAAGACTTTGTTTACCTCTGCCCTTATCAAGACTTGAATGTGGTGCTTCAGCCTGCGGTAGGGGTCATCTTGTTACCTGTAACCTCTTTCTTGAGCTAGCTTTCTCAAGAAGTTGATCCTCATTGGCAGAAATGACTCCATAGGAACCACCCAGGCCTTTGAGACATGCAGATTTATTCTTCAAGTGGCTGGTGTTCCTAGACCTCCACAACTTAGAACAATGATTCTCAAACTTCATTGTGCATCTGAATCACTTGGAGGGCTTGTTAAACCACATTGCTGTGCCTCAGCCCCAGAGTTTCTGATTCAGTAGGTTCCAGGTAGGGCCCCAAAATTTTCATTTCTGACAAGGATCCAGGTGATGCTGAATCTGCTGGACTGGAATCAAGAAGTTTTGTCTTAAGCCAGTGCACTGTGTCAGAAACTTTAATATTTGTTGCTAGTAGAGGCTGCAGTGTCTCCAGGGGTCATCCTATGCTAACTAGAGCTAAAGATGACTCTCCAGCGCAGACAGTGGTTTCATGCTTGTGCCCAGGGTCTGTCCTCAGAGAGCTTACATTCTAGTGGAGGCAAACACACAATAGTATATTAGTCAGGTGATGACTAGACGAGATCCAGGGGTTGTGTAGAAGTGAGAGGACCAGATAGATATTTGTTTCAACCCAGAGAGAGACCCATACCTAACTGCTACATATGTTTCACAATATGAACCCACCAAGTCATAGTAACCCAGTTACAATTCTGATTCTAGTCCAAAGGAAATCTTGGTGATCCTCTGGTATGATACTCCTAACTTCTTCCTGCCTCAGAACCTTTGCATTTGCTATTCTCCCCATCTGAAAGCTCTCCCTCCAACTGGTAGCATGGTTTTCTCTCCTGTTTGTTCAGACTTCTTCCTAGAATGTCATTTCAGCAAGGTTTTTCCAGAACACCCTACTTCAGATAGCACACTTGTTGCTCTGCTTCTTTGCCCTGCTTTATTTTTCTTCAAAGCATTTATCACTAATTGACTAATTTGTTCATTATCTGCTTTCCTCACTATTATTTAAGCTCCATAAGGATAGACAGGTTTTGTTTTGTTCCTCCAATCCTGGATCCCCTTGTGTCTAGAACAGTGCCTAACATGTAATAGGTGCTCAATATTTGTTGACTGAACACAAGAAACCTATAGTATGCTATTTCCTCTTCTCCTGGGTTAGAGTTACACCTGGATGACTGACATACCTACTTCTCATTCCTAAATGATGGTCCTGGTACAGCATCACTAGCATCATCACCATAATCTTTATCTTCTCATACCATCCTAGTGGTAGTGAATGGACTCATGAGTATGGCATACAACATCCTCTTTATTGCCCCTCATCTATACCAGCCTTTAGTAATCATTGTGAAAGAGATCTTCTGTCTTCATGAACTACTCGACTTTCTGGCAGTAATGTCTAATTTTATCCTAGTTTAGAGGGTCCTCTCCAAAGCTCTCTATATGTTTATTTAACTACCATTACTTAACAGGGTTAATGGGCAGAGCATATGAACCAAGTACTTTAGGATACCTCAGCTGGTTTACTCAAGTGCTCTTCCTATCTAGCTGCTGTAGAATTCTCTTTAAACATCTTCTTGTACTTCTCTCCCCCAGAATGCCTTATAATTGTATGCCATGATAATTACGCCATGATAATTATAATTTTTGCCCCTATTATTTGCCTGGACTTCATGTCAATATCCCAAATAGCTGGCTAATACCTAGAAAGCTCTGGGGAGTCTAAGAGGACCTCCTAAATGTCTTCCCATACTATGAGGATCTATGTAAAGAATATGTCTTTCATTGCTTGGTACCAGCGTATGACGTATAAGGTGAGCTGTCGTATAAGGTGGCTCTCCTTTGTGCTGAAAACAAGAAGACCACCAACAGATAGTACAAGGTAGAAGAAATAGTGGACTTTAACCACATGGCCTTCTGGGTCCAACTGACTCTCTTCTTATGGGTTCAAGTCTTTTTTTCCCCTCACTCTCTGCCAAGTCCCCTAAAGCCTGAATTCTAGCTACAAACCTCGACAACTGAAGAAAGCTGATTATATTTTAGACAAAGTTCTAGATTTCCAGCAGAACCCTAGCTAATTCCTATCATTGAGTCATTAGAATGGGCATAAGCCCCTCTTGAGAAGCCTATTTGAGGACCCCAGGTTTTTTTCCTGTGCAAACCCAGGACATTTTAGCTTTCTTCTCTGGAAGAGGGGTCCAGGGTGTCCTTTTTCAGCCCCATTAAACCATACCAGCAATGAAAATAATCTTCTAATAAGGGCAAATTCAGCTGCTGGCTTAGTTTGGTTGCCTCAAGATTTTTTTGGGTACCATCTCTTGTTTGCCTAACTTGCTGCTTTGTTTTTGTGACTCCTGGTCCTTAACTCTGCTAAGCTGTGTGCTTTACTCCTGACAGTTTCCTTAGGCATCCTAGCTTGTATGACAATGTTTAGACCCCTTTCTCAACCTCTTCTTCCTTAGTCACCATACTATGTTTACCTGTAGGCTTCACATACCAGCACCATGCCCTGAGGGATGCTTCTCAGCCTCCCCTATTAGAGGCCCGAGGATTGGATATATACCATATTTTTTAGAACTTCCCAGATCTCAAACATTCCCTTCTGTCATCAGTCCACCATCAAATTATACATCCAAATTTTGATTCATAAGTCAACCATGGCTCACGAAAATGCCCCTTCCAAGTTGTTAAGGTTCCTGGGAAACTATATTTGAAATTTAAAAGTTGTTTGATAAACAGAAAATTATGAAAAAGTGAAATGTATTGTCCTGGAGTTTAAGATTAAAATTATGGAAAATCCATATAAGGAGCTGTCATGGTTTTATCATATCATCCATCTCTCTAATACTGGAATATCCACTGGTGTCTCTCAAACAGTACTAAATAAACACTGCCAAATTCTTGCTATCCAGGTCCCATTTTTTTTCTTACTCCGTTTTCCCTCAACTAATATATTTATGGCATAAGAATTTGATATATTATAATTGTTAATTGGGTTATTGACTTCTTCAATTATATCCCAGGTCCAATGAAATATAAGCTTCCTATGAACCTTTGATAGCCCCTCTAGATAAGCTTCTTGAGAGCTTATTATAACCTCAGTACCTGACACAGTGGCTGGCACATAATGAGTCCTCAATAAATATTTGTTGAATGTATGAATAAATTAATAATGAATAGGGGTTTCTCAAAATTCTTATCAGGAAGACATTTACAGCCATTTCTTAATATGATGTATTTCTTCCATTAGCTACTCTCTATTTTGGGTTGGATTTTTACTAATTTAGCTCTCAGAGAGTAACATCTTCAAATTTGGGGATTACACCAGGATGACCATAGGCAAGGCCTAAGTACTTTCTGTGATTCCAACCTCCAACTGACCTGAAGGTTCCCTAGGTGCCTTTTGATATGATATTTCTTTGAATTGTGCTCATATAGTTTTCTAGGAACTCCTAGGGATGATTGATCCCTGGACAGAAAAAGGGATCTAAAGGATCAAGTATCTTGGGATAAGGCTATGAGTGAATGACATTTCCTTGTCTTTACCTAATTAAGGTAGACTCATTAATGCAGTAATTCATTAAGAACACTTTCAATGAAGATATAGGAATCGGTAGTGGGTAGAAAGGGGAAGGGGTGGATTGATTTTTAAATTTCAGCCTTTAGATTAATTTTTGGAGTTAGAAACCCCAGAATGTATGGGGAGCTTTTCCAGCCTCTCCTTTTTCAAATTTTAAATACATATTTATTGAGATGTAATTCACATATCATAAAATTCACCCATTTAATATGTATAATTTGGGCTTCTATCTTCCAGTTCCCCATGTAAGGCGCTTGGAAGTCACACTCCATGCTAACAGCAAGTAATAGTAAAAAGACTGAAAAACCAACAACTCTTCTTGAATCTGTAAGAGAGGGGAGGACAAAGGGCAAACTGTTGACCCCAAAACTGGAGAGACAAACAGGTGAATACAGTTTATCACAGCTTACTGGAGCAGAGACCCAGGAGTGGAAACCTCCTCCGGAACCAGTGAAGGGGTAGGAAAGCCTGAACTGTAATTGACAAATTGCTGGAGGCTCAGTGCACACAGTTCTGGGAGTTAAAAACTATAGGGGGATCCAATCAAAGGGGGACCCTCACAATATTGTGAGATTTACTTCCAGGAGTTTGACCAGATTCCCACAGTAAATATCAGAGAAAAATCTCCTTGGGCTTCCAGCAGGGAGAGGAGAAGAGGAACCATTTTGAACTAAACCAGAGTGCTACCAAGTCCAAGCTTGTACTGCTTGCCTCACGACAAGCCAGTAAATTGAGAGACGAGTTGTTGGGGCAAGGAATAGCAGCTTTATTTGGAAAGCCAGCAGACTGAGAAGATGGTAGATTAGTGTCCCCAAAAACCATTTTCCCTGTGTTAGAATTCAGGCTTCTTTTATACTAAAAGGAGGGTAAAGTCCTGGTTCCTACATGTGTTCATTTCTTCCTCCCTGCAGCCATTCACAGGTGGACCTGGTCAGAAGGTTTCCTGTGAGGTAAACAAAGGTATATTAGCTTAACGTTCATTACATGGGAGGCAGGGTTCCCAGAGATGGACCATTATGTATAATTTAAACTTATAGGCAACATCCCGTTAGTGACTGACTTGTAGCAAAAAGCATAGACTACAAAGGTTAAAGTAAAAGAAATAGATCCAATATGGAGTCAGATTTGTTCCTGCCTGTTACAAGAGCACTTTATTCTTCTTAACAAGGCCTGCCTTCAGGAGAAACTAGTTAACCAGAGCCTAACTTACTGGGGTAAGTTATCAGAGTCTAACTGACCTGAGGAAGGGAAATACCCAACTCCAGCCCACTCTAGCTGTCCTATCCCACCTAAGGGGGGTGGGGAGAAAAAAAATGCAAGAAACACTTGTGAAATTCATAGTCCAGAGGCATAGACACTGTAAAAGAATGAAATCTAACCATAGGACTGTAGAATGCTTTCCCTCCCCCCATATTTAAGACCACATCATTAAGGCCTATTTACAGCACTTTCTTTTATCTAGTATGTCATGTCTGGCTGCCAAGAAAAAGTTATAAGGCATATAAAAAGGCAAAAAAAAACACAATTTGAAGAGACAGAGCAAACATCAGAACCAAACGTGGCAGAGATGTTGGAATTATCAGACCAGAAATTTTGAACACCTATGATTAATGTGCTAAGGGTTCTAATGGATAAAATAGATAGCATGTAAGAACAGACAAGCAATGTAAGCAGAGAGATGGAAATCTTCAGAAATAGTGTTATTTGAAACTTGGATTAGTTGCAAATGTATATTGCAAACTCTAGGGCAATCACTAAAAGAAGTGATAAGGTATTACTGATATGCTAAGAAAGGAGAGAAAATAGAGTCACATAAAATACTCAGGTAAAACCACAAAAGGCAGAAAAAGAGTGGAAGACAAAAATAGGAACAAAGAACAGGACAACAAATAGAAAATGGTAATGAATATGGTAGATATTAATACAATACTCATTTTGAATGTCAGTGGTCTAAATGTACCAATTAAAAGACAGATTGTCAGAGTTGACCGAAGACATGACCCAACTATGTGTTGTCTACGAAAAAACCCACTTTAAATATAAAGATATCTATAGATAAAAAGTAAATGGATGGAGAAAAATATCCCATGCTAACACTAATCAAAGAAAGCAGGATAATTTTAATTTTAGACAGAGCAGACTTCAAAGAAAAGTTATCAGCATTGAAAAAGGGTATTACATAATGATGAAGGGCTCAATTCTCCAAGAAGATATAATAATTCTTAATGTCTATGTGCCTAACACACAGCATCAAAGTACATGAGGCAAAAACTGATAGAACTAAAAGGAGAAATAGAAGAATTGACTATCGGAAATGGAGACTTCAGCATTTTTCAGGAGTGGACAGACATAGCATACAGAAAATAAGTACGGACATAGTTAAACTCAACGCCACCAATGAACTGAATATTATTGACATCAACAATTCATCGAGAGATTGGTTCAAGATGGCGGAGTAGAGGACATGCACTCCCTCTTATGAGACACCGGAATCACAACTAACTGCTGAACAGTCAATAGGAAGATACTGGGACTCACCAAAAAAGATACCCCACATCCAAAGACAAAGGAGAAGCCACAATGAGATGGTAGGAGGAGCATAGTCACAATAAAATCAAATCCTATAACTGCTGGGTGAGTGACTCACAAACTGGAGAACAATTATACCACAGAAGTCCACCACTGGAGTAAATGTTCTGAGCGCCACATCAGGCTTCCCAACCTGGGGGTCTGGCAACGGGAGGAGGAATTCCCAGAGAATCAGACTTTGAAGTCTAGAGGTATTTGATTGCAGGACTTCGACAGGACTGGGGGAAAGAGAGACTCCATTCGTGGAGGGCACACACAAAGTAGTGTGTGCACCAGGACCCAGGGGGAAGGAGCAGTGACCCCCCCCCCAGGAGACTGAACCAGACCTACCTGGTAGTGTTGGAGGGTCTCCTGCAGAGGTGGGGGGGTGGCTGTGGCTCACCACGGGGACAGGGACACTGGCAGCAGAATTTCTGAGAAGTACTCCTTGGCATGAGCCCTCCTGGATAGCCCCACCAAAAAAGCCTATAGTCTGCAGTGCTGGGTTGCCTCAGGCCAAACAACCAACAGGGAGGGAACTCAGCCCCACCCATTAGCAGACAAGCAGATTAAAGTTTTACTGAGCTTTGCCCACCAGAGCAACACCCAGCTCTACACACCACCAGTCCCTCCCATCAGGAAGCTTGCACAAGCCTCTGAGATAGCCTCATCCACCAGAGGGCAGACAGCAGAAGCAAGAAGAACTACAATCCTGCAGCCTATGGAACGAAAACCACATTCACAGAAAGACAGATAAAATAAAAAGGCAGAGGACTATGTACCAGATGGAGGAACAAGATAAAACCCCAGAAAAACAACTAAATGTAGTGGAGATAGGCAACCTTCCAGAAAAAGAATTCAGAATAATGATAGGGAAGATGATCCAGGACCTTGGAAAAAGAATGGAGGCAAAGATCAAGAAGATGCAAGAAATGTTTAACAAGGACCTAGAAGAATTAAAGAACAAACACCTAGAAGAATTAAAGAACAAACAAACAGAGATGAATAATACAATAACTGAAATGAAAAATACACTAGAAGGAATCAATAGCAGAATAACTGAGGCAGAAGAACGGATAAGTGACCTGGAAGACAGAATGGTGGAATTCACTGCTGCGGAAGAGAATAAAGAAAAAAAATGAAAACAGCCTAAGAGACCTCTGGGACAACATTAAACACACCAACATTCGCATTATAGGGGTCCCAGAAAGAGAAGAGAGAGAGAAAGGACCCGAGAAAATATTTGAAGAGGTTATAGTCGAAAACTTCCCTAATATGGGAAAGGAAATAACCACCCAAATCCAGGAAGTGCAGAGAGTCCCAGGCAGGATAAACCCAAGGAGAAATGCTCAGAGACACATAGTAATCAAATTGACAAAAATTAAAGACAAAAATTATTAAAAGCAACAAGGGAAAAATAATATACAAGGGAACTCCCATAAGGTTAACAGCTGATTTCTCAGCAGAAACTCTACAAGCCAGAAGGGAGTGGCACGATATATTTAAAGTGATGAAAGTGAAGAACCTACAACCAAGATTACTCTACCCGGCAAGGGTCTCATTCAGATTTGACGGAGAAATCAAAAACTTTACAAGCAACCAAAAGCTAAGAGAATTCAGCACCACCAAACCAGCTCTACCACAAATGCTAAAGGAACTTCTCTAAGTGGGAAACACAAGAGAAGAAAAGGACCTACAAAAACAAACCCAAAACAATTAAGAAAATGGTCATAGGAACATACATATCGATAATTACCTTAAATGTGAATGAATTAAATGCTCCAACCAAAAGACACAGGCTTACTGAATGGATACAAAAACAAGACCTATATATATGCTGTCTACAAGAGACCCACTGCAGACCTAGGGACCCATACAGATAAAATAGACTTTAAAATAAAGAATGTTACAAGAGACAAGGAAGGCCACTACATAATGATCATGGGATCAATCCAAGAAGAAGATATAACAATTATAAATGTATATGCACCAACATAGGAGCACATCAATACATAAGGCAAATGCTAACAGCTATAAAAGAGGAAATTGACAGTAACAATAATAGTGGGGGACTTTAACCAATGGACAGATCATCCAGACAGAAAATTAATAAGGAAACACAAGCTTTAAATGACAAAATAGACCAGATAGATTTAATTGATATTTATAGGACATTCCATCTGAAAACAGCAGATTACAGTTTCTTCTCAAGTGTACACGGAACATTCTCCAGGATAGATCACATCTTGGGTCACAAATCAAGCCTTGGTAGATTTAAGAAAATTGGAATCGTATCAAGCATCTTTTCCAACCACAATGCTATGAGATTAGAAATCAATTACCAGGAAAAAAGCATAAAAAACAATTCACCAAACAACAGCCGAATGTAAATTTTTCTCAGGGTCACATGATTCACCCATACATATTCATTCATACATTCATGCATACATGATAACATATTTACCAAGCTAGACCACATTCTGGGCTATAAAAAACATCTTAACTAATTTAAAAGAACAGAAATTATACGATGGCTGGTCTCAGACCACAGTGGAATTAAACTAGAAATCAATAACAGAAAGATAACTGGAAAATCCCCCAATACTTGGAGATTAAACAACATACTTCTAAATAACGCATGAGTCAAAGAAAAAATCTCAAGGAAATTTAAATATATTTTGAACTAAATGAAAAACACAACTTATTAAAATTTGTTGGATACAGAGAAAGCAGTGCTTAGAGGGAAATTTATAGCCTTGAATGTATATATCAGAAAAGAAGATGATCTAAATCTCTTATAGTTCCCTAAGTTTCCATCTTAGGAAACTACAGGTGAAGAGTAAATTAAATCCAAAGTAAGCAGGAAAAAAAAAAAAAAAAAGAATTAGAGCAGAAGTCAATAAAATTGAAAACAAGAAATCAACAGAGAAAATTAATGAAACCAAAAGCTGGTTCTTTGAAAAGATCAATAACGTTAATAAATCCCTAGCTAGGGTAACTAAGAAGAAAAGAAAGAGGACACAGATTACTAATACCCAAAATGAAAGAGGGGACATCACTACAGATCCCATGGAAATTAAAAGGATAATAAAGGAATACTATGAACAACTCTATGCCTACAAATTTGATAACCTAGATGGAAAGGACCAATCCCTTGAAAGACGCAATCTGCCAAAATTCACACAAGGAGAAACAGATGATTTGAATATGCCTATATCTATTAAAGAAATTGAATTAATAATAATCTTCAAAAAAAGACAGTGTCCTTTCATGTACTTATTGGTTATTTGTATATTTTCTTTAGATAAATGTCTTTTCAAACCCTTGCCCATATTTTTTAATATCACAATTTTATTTGATATTTCATTGAACAGGATATATTTTTGAAATTAATAGACTTTATTTGTTAGAGAAGCTTTAGGCTTACAGAAAATTGAGCAGATTGCACAGAGTTTCCATATATCCTCTGTGTTTTCTGCTCAGTTTCCCCTATTATTAACATCTTGCAGTGGTGTGGTATATTTGTTACAATTGTTGAACCAATATTGATACATTATAATTGACTAAAGTCCATAGTTTACACTAGGGTTTACTCTTTGTGTTGTACAGTTCTATAACTATTGACAAATGCATAATGTCATGTATCCTCCATTAGAGCATCACACAGAATAATTTCACTGCCCTAAAAATCCCTTGTGTTCTGCCTATCTATTGCTCCATCTCTACTCTGAGCCCTTGGCAACCATTGATCTTTTCACTGTCTTTATAGTTTCACTTTTTCCAGAATGTCATACAGTTGGAATCATACAGTACGTAGCCTTTTCAGACTGGATTCTTTCACTAAGCAATTTGTATTTAAGCTTCCTCCATGTCTTTTCTTGGCTTGATGGGTCATTTTTTTTTTTTAATTGCAATATTCCACTGTATGGATGTACCACAGTTTGATTATCCATTCACCTTTTGAGGGGCATTTTGGTTGCTTCCAGTTTCTGGCAATTATGAATAAAGCTGCTGTAAACACTCATGTGCAGGTTTTTGTATGGATGTAGTTTTCAACTCATTTGTGTAAATATTTAGGAATGTGATTGCTGGATCATATGGCAATACTATATTTAGCTTTGTAAGAAACTGCCAAATTATCTTTTAAAGTGACTGTACCATTTTGCATTTGCACCAACAAAGAATGAGAGTTCTTGTTGCTCCACATTCTTGTCAGTATTTGGTATTGTCAGTTTTTGTTTTTGTTTTTTTCATTCTAATAGATTGTAGTGGTATCTCTGTTTTAATTTGTGGTTCCTAATGACATATGATGTTGAGCATCATTTTATATGCTTATTTGCCATCTTCTGTCTTCTTTGGTGAGGTATCTGTTCAGATCTTTTGTCCATTTTTAAATTTGGTTATCTTTTTATTGTTGGGTTGCCAGAGCTACATATTCTCGATACCTGGTCCTTTATCAGATATATGATTTGCAAATATTTTCTCCCATTCCATGGGTTGTCTTTTCACTTTCTTGATGGTATCATTTGCAGTACAAAAGTTAATTTTGTGTAGTCACATGGTTTTATCTCCTAGTCACTTGCATTCTTATTGTTTGTAGAATGTGCAGGTGCAGAGACGAAAGAAAGCAAGAGGAAGGGCAGTAGAAACAGCAAGGAGACGAGAGATGACTGTGGAGAGGCATTGAAACAAGGCATGGGTGGAGCAGTGGAAAGAGTAAAGAGGATCTGAGTAAAGGTTGCACCTCTTGCTGTGGTAGTACCGGACCTATGTTCCCAGAATGGATTCTGTTTGCTTTGTAGCCCAACAGATATGCTTGCTTCACTATCAGAATCCTGCACCCCCTTCTAGTGCAGGCTTGAGAATGAGGCTATCAAGGCAGGGGTCTTGCCTCTTAGTACTCTCATTCCTAGGTAGCTTCTCCGTATTTTCTCTGAGAAAGGTAGGTAAATGTAAAAGGAGTTTTTGAGGTCCCTCCATAGAAAATACCAGTGATCAATGTTCCTCAAGGGCAGGGATTCTGTTTCACTTGTCGTTTCATCTCTCAGAACCTAATACAAAACCTGGCACACAGACTTCCAATAAATGTTTGCTCAAAGAGTGATAGAGGTGGGAGACAATGGATAGGGCCAGAGAGGGAGGCTTATTATTAGTTGCGGAGGATGTTTGAATGCAAGGAGTCTCAGGCAGCCTCCGCTCGGAAAAAAAGTGTCTCTGATGACAACAAGGGAAGCAACTAAATAATTCTGATTCCCACTGTACACAGGAGCTGATGGCTCCCGAGATAGATGCAGCGACTCCAGAACCCTCTGCGGAGTGAAGAGACTAAGCCGGTGTCACATTTGAGCTGTGTTCTTAGCGGGAGGGGGAAGAGGAGGAGAAAAGCTACCAGGAGGAGGCGGAGCCTCCGGGCCAGCATCAGCTTAGTGGAGGCTGGAAAGGCTCTCCTCTTTCCCCTCCCCTGTTGCCTCCACCTGGCTCCTCCCCGTGTTCGCCAAGCTCCCCTCCCCCCTTCCCCAAGGACAATCTGCAAGGAAGACCGGGCGGAGGAGAGCTAAGACTGTAAGGCAAGAGGGGCCCTTGGGTAAAGAGCGAGGGGAAAGCTGAGAGCGAGGTGGGAATGAACGTGCTGGGAGGAGGCGGTGGGGAGAACAGAAAGGAGCACAAGGGAGAAAAAGAGGTGGCATGGCATCAGAAGCAGGAGCTGAGGCGGGGGATGGGTGAAGAATCCTAGCCCCTTCGCTCGGCTTGCACGCACTGCTCCTTTGCCTGGAAATCACGGATGGGTGGGTGGTGTTCGGACCTAGTGGCCCTCGGCTGCCCGACTCCTACCCTGGCACTCATCCAGTTCAAATCAGTGCACCTAGGATGCTGCCTCCAGTATTTCTCCCTCCCGCGTGCTTATCTCCGCACCTGCGATTTTATATATAGGTTTTAACATGTCTGTTTCTACGTGTGTGTCACTGTTGATCTGTTTATTCACGAGTCTGCTTGCATATCTGTGACTGGTGCCTCTATAACAATTTTAGAGAAGCAGAAGAAGAATTTGAGCTGTATTTTGCCGGTCAGCACTCCTAACCTTCCCCGTTTATGATGAATTCTCTCCCTCACTGAAGCCTCTGTGGGTGGAAGATCCCTGTATGGGTTTCTGCCAGTGATGAGCTCCCAGAGTGACTGAGAAGAAAAAAACTCAGGGAAAAAGGGATCAGCATAGTACTCATATGTTTTGTTCTTTTCTTTCCAAAATTTTGCCTTCCTATTTGCAACCACTTAGTCTTTCTTTTTTTTTGAGAACTGCAGAAATTTGCACAGGAACACTCTGGTTAAATAGGAGAGTGTTTCTATCTATGTGTGTTTGTATTCCTCTCACTGTCACTATCTGCTTTCTTAAGTCCTATTTGTATCTGTATGTGTTAGAAGTAGAGGGAATATAGAGGTACATCTGTATCCAAGCATATTTTTAAATTTTTCTATATTTGTGTGTATTTCCTGTTGTTTGTCAGTTCACTAATGCTTTTGATAAGAGTTTATTGAACTCCTGTTGTTATGTGCATAGACTTCTTTAGGCTTTGGTAGGCCATGGGAGAGTTTAAAACATGAACATGATCCACCCCCCCCCCAGGAGTTTTCAGTCTAGTTGGGGAAATGACTTTAGCAATCATTAGTCCAGGTGTCTGCAGACTTTTTCTCTTAAAGGCCAGATAGTAAATGTTTTAGGCTTTGCAGGCTATCAGGTCTCTGTCACAATAATCTCTTCTGCACAAAAGCAGCCATAGATAATATGCAAAAGAATGTGAGTGGTATGAGCACTGAAATCTGGATTTCATATCATTTTCACATGTCATGGAATTGTTTTTTCAACCACTTAAAATGTAAAAACTTTTCTTAGAAAAATGTGAAAACTTTTCTTAGTTTGCTGCCATACAAAAACGTTAGAAGGGCTTGATTTGGCCCGTGGGCTGTAGTTTGCTGACTCCTTATCTAGTCCAACCTTTTCAGTACGTAAGAAGCAATTAAACTATCACATAAAGTAGTAATTAAGTGCTAAGTGTATGATCTGGTTTCAGACAATATGTGATTAGAGGAGGTCCAGTAAGAAGCCCTCCTTGACCTGTGGTAATCAGTGAGGGCTTAATAGGTTTAACAGGGATGTGACTAGGACAGGCCGTAAATAATGGAGTAGGATATTGATCTGTGGAAAGAACCAGGGTGGCCTTCCAGACAAGTGATGCAGTGTGCACAGGCACAAAAGTGGGGAGGAACAAAGAAATGTTCAGGTGATCATGGAGCAGAGAATTCATGGGAGCAAAGGTTGAAACTCTAGGCAAGAGTTAGATCATGGAAGTTTGAATGCCAACCCAAAAAGTTTGGGTTTATCTGTCAGCACTGATTATACGTAGCATGTCTGTGAATCTGTGTTAACAGCACTATGTATGTTTCTGTTTGTTTTTCTTCATGAGTGTCTCATTGCATGTATTTGATTGGCATGTGTGTGGATCTGTATGTGGATGTGACCTATGTCTTTATCAGCAGCTACCCTGATTGCCCTGGGTTCACAGCAGAAACATGAGCTGTATTTAAAGGTCATCAGCTCCTGTTCGTGTGAATGAATCCTCCCTTCAGTGAGGCCTCAGGGGCCTATGACCTTCCCATGGAGGTTTATTTTGTGTCTCAAATAGAGTGGAGAAGGGAAGCACAAGCAGAGGGGGACCAGCTATTGTAGTAAGCAATTCAGGTGGAAAGAGGCAATGAGGACAAAAAGGAAGAGAAGGATAAGGGAAGATAATAAGAAGGAAGAATAATAGGGTTTGGTAACCGTTTTGATTCTGAGAGTAAAGAGGAGATAAATTTAAAAGATAACAGATTTTAGCCAGATAACTGGGAGAGTGATGATTCCATTGGCATTTTTATGGATACAAAAGTATGTCCTTTGTTTTCCTTTGAGAGAGATAAGCCCTAAAGACAAAAATAGGAAGGTGTTCACATGTCATGTGTACATATCTGTGTATATGTGGCACTGATTTTGTGTTACTCTTCCCATTTGATAGTATTTAGTGTGAGGAGCAAGGCCTGAAGATAAAGGATCAAGAGACGCTCAGGAGGCAGAGACCCTGAGAGGGATGGGAAAAGCCAGAGAAAGTCCCTAACCATTCCTGAGCCTGAACCATTATTTTGCCAGAGCTCCAGTGTGCCTCTATAACCTCAAACTCCTGTTCTAACTTAGCCCAATTCCGTAACACCCAACCCTAATCTTCACCATAACCCAACCTACCCTTGCTTTTCTGCTTCCACTTTGCTAGTTTTCAGTGCCCCAAGCCTCATCTGATTCCTATCCTCGGCAACAGCCCTTCCCTTCATTAAAAGGGAGGAATCTTTGAGGCTAACTTAACTTTTTCCTTTCTCATTTCTGTTCAGTCACCCACCCTTCTCCTTGACCTTAGCTCATTCTCCAAATAGGCTCCAATTGGGGTGGGAGGGATTAGAGAGGATTTTTGCAGTCTTGGGCTTGAGTTCTGTGACATTTCAGCTTGTCACTCTGTGGGGTGTGGCTTTCTTCTGGAGGAAGTCCAAAGATCCCAGGCTGCAAAGCTCAGACTCAGTGTAGTGGGAGAGCCTGACTGAGGTGGCTCTAGCCAGTCTAACAGAACCATCCCCTGAGCTCATAGCACCTTGATCCAGCTGTGTCTTAACTGGCCACTCTCTTGAATTCTAGAGTGGATCATGACCCATGAAGACCACCATGAAGCCAAAACCCTGGGGGTTGGCAAAGCCATCGCCGTGTTAACCTCCGGTGGCGATGCCCAAGGTAAGGAGGAGGGCCCAGCGTGGGGAGAGACAAAAGCCATGGCTTGGAGGCTGCCTTGAATTTTCTCACTTCCCTAGCCCGTAGAACAGAGCTATCCTCCTTAAGATCCTCCTGCTGTAGATTCACACTGGAATCTTGGGCTTCCCTAAAACTCTGTTAGGTCTAAGTCCACAAGTGCTTTTGGATTTCATTTGCTCTACTTATTCACTTAAGTCTCCATAAATCTTCTTTCCACGTTTCTCTGAAGATTTGGGACCATTTGGTCCTTTGGTACCTGGAAAACTGGTGTTTTCTCAAGCAACATTGGAAAGAAATAGACTAAAGAGATAAAATTGTTGAGGGGGCAGTAGGTGGATTCACTTCAAGTATGTTGGAAATGATGGGGAAAGGAGGAGATTTGGCATTGGTATTTGGTGGGCCCTAGTGAATCTTCAGGTACCAGTTCTGATGTCTGCAGAGCTCCTGCACTGACCAGGGTCAGGTGCCTCACTCTTACAGCACAGTTCCTTCTACTAGGCGCACTTCTGCGTCATTCTGTCATTCTCTGGCCTCTCCTCCCCTTCCATTCCTTTAACCCTTGAACAAACGGGAACAGCAGCAGTTAATCAGTACATATCCAAGGGAGTGGGGCAGAAAGCAAAGCCAGAGAGAACGGGTCTCTGGGTTGAGTCCAAGAAACCTAGGAGTCAGAAATATCAGGTATATGGAAAGATGAAGTGGCAGATAGGGAATGTGGTGTTTTTTTCTTTTTTTTCAATTTATTATTTATTTATTTTTACTGTTTTCCCTCTTTGATGTACGTTCTTGTATATCGTAATTTGTGATATGTTGAAGAGAGGCAGAATTTCTTTGAAAGGGATACTAGGACATGGAGACTGTGATGAGGAAAAGAGAGAAAGAAGGGGATCTCAGCTAGCCTCCCCTTCCCTCTGCACCACCCTCCCTAGGCTTTCCTAGACTTTGTGTCAAGCACCCACTTTGTATAGCGCCCTGTCCTGTGTGTTGTGGAGAAGTTGATTTCCTTTGGGAACTTTAATGAGGAAAGATATCATACATTACTAGAATTCTTACGTAAGGCACATAAATAAAAATAATCACGTGTGTCTTAACCAAGTAGAATCCACTTACATAATGAAATGATAGGCGTTGGTTGGATTAACCAGGGAAAACTTCATGAAAAAGATAGATTTCAAGAAACTGAACTCTTCATTTAAGTAAAGTGCTTAGAATAGTGCATGATGCAATAAATGCATTACTAATTAAATAAAAAGTGAATTGTTGAGCATCTGCTGTATGCCAAACAGGATGGTAGGCACTAAGGCTACATCAGTGGAAAAGTCACACATCATCTTTGCTCTTATGATCCTTCTTATTAGTATATTAGTTAAGCTAGACCTTAAGTATATTTTAAACTAATGTTTATAATTGTGATATGTATTATGACCAGGAGAACGCTATAATGAGGAAACAGGAAGGAGGGCACAGAGGCCTGAGTTTAGGAAGAGTAGACAGATTAGGAATGCAGAGCCCTCCTTGAGGCTGTGGAGACTGCTGACTTGGTTTCTGTTGCTTCTCTCTCCTCTCCTGGAAAGAATCCCGTGCCAGTAATGAGTTCTTCAACAGGAACTCTGAGTGTTGATCCTAAAACCTTGGTAGGATGGCCTGTGGAATTGGATTGTCAGATTAGGGGAAGTGAGAGCCTGCTAAAAAATCCGGATGAAGCACACAGAGTTATGCATTTATGAAAAAGTAGAGCTTCCTGGAGAGGGAAGGAGGTTAAAAAAAAAAAAAAGGTCTAAGATTTAACGTGGGTCCAAGAGCAGCAGAGCCCTCCCAGCTTCTGATCCTGAGCAGAGAGACCCTCTTATTCTAGAGATGCCCATCACCCACTTTAAGGGAAGGATCATCTTCTGTGGAGGCAGGGGCTATTGATAAGCTCATTTCTGGAGGGCCCAACTGGACCAATGCCTATGGGATTCTGTGACAGGCACAGTGTACCCAGGGAAACACCCCACTGTGAATCCCCATAACATCACAGGTGCATGTCAGTAGGGACTGAGAGTTGTAGAGGATGGAATTCTAGGGAGGAAGGAAGCAAAACAGAAAACTCCAAGTAAAGCTGAGAGGTCCCAACTGAAAGAGCAGCTCAAATGCAGAAGTGACCTTCCCGGAGATAGGTTTGAGGGGCCCTAGTTCTCACAGGGAAAGGGCACAGAAAGGTTTTTCCCTAGAGGCTGTGGGCCACATGGGAAAGTGAGATTGGGCTCTGTAAGATCAAGAGGGGCCTCAGCTCTGTCATTCCCTGAACTTAGCAAGGCTAGTAACCTCTTAAAGTAGAAGAGTGGCCAGAAATCAGACATCCTGAACTCAGAAACTGGGCTGATTAGATACCAAATCCTAACTCGCTTTCCAGCCCAGAAGTGGTCCCAGTCCTCTTAAAACCATGCTACATTTGGCCTTATGAAATTGGCATATTCTGCTGGAGAGGACCTCAGTCATCTACTCTATCCCTCTGTCTTCAGACAGGCAGTCCATTCCAAATGCATGTTTATCCTATTTTTAAAGGTTCATAGGAACAGGATTCTATTCCCTCTCTGGATTGCTGTTGTAGGATTTACAATTTTTAATTGCCTATCCATCAGAAAGTATAATTCACATCTAACAAACATTTGCTCCTCATGTCCTTTATTTCTTATTTAATGTTCAGTTAGGGTAGAAAGAAACTTTTTAGCAAAAAGGTAGTGACCAAGTCATACATTGTTTCTTCTTCTATCTCATGTCATAGAGACCCATCACCCATAGTTCTCCCTAAAGCCTCTTCCCAACAGGCTGTAATTGGAGACTCCAAAATATGTGCTTCTGATGTTCTCCAGAGCCCCTCCTGGCTGTACCCAGAGTACCCCCTGGGTGGTGCCTGTAATCTTATCCTTCATCTTGCTTCTAATAAGTCAGACAGCTGCTCATAGAGGGTTATTTAGGGCAATATGGAGCAGCCAAGGACTGGCCTGGGATCAGAAGAGGCCAGTGATGAAGAGGCCAGTAGGAGAGCCCAAAGAATTGCTGGGACTTTTTAGTGTAAGCTATCTATACAGCCCAGTCTGTGATTTCTAGGGAACTAGGGGTTTGAGACACAGGCACAGAGGCACCAAAGGGGTCCTAAAACTCGATTTCTAGGGAAACACTCAGATATCCAATTCAGAGGCAGGAAGGATGACCTCTGGAGGTTGATACGGTTGAAGTGAGAAGGCAGAGGGAGGAGAAAAGAGAATCTTCTTATGGGATTTTTCTTCTGCCCAATGGATTTGGATATTTCCTGTCCACCATCTGTTGTATGCTTTACACTTAAAACCTTTTAAGTGATTTGTTTTCCTTAAATGTTTTCTCCCCTACCCTTGCTCACCTCTGGGAGCAGGAAACAGCATTCCAGCCTATATGTTTCAGAAGGTTTTTTCTTTACTTCTTAAGATTACAGATTTATATTCCGGGACTCCAGGTATCCAAAAGAGAATCCCATAGGCCTTGTGAGAGTCTAGAAAATAAATAAACAAACAATAGTTTCATATCTGTTCTGATCTTTTTAAGTTGAGTTTATTCATCTTTCCTAAAGCACTGATGGCTTTGTGTTGACTCTAACCTTGTAGTTTTTCATACACACAGGCTTTTCCTAAAGCTTCTGAGAAGCCCCCTTCCTTTACAGATTTTTGTTTTGATTCGTTTGATTCGTTTAAGTCCTTCAATTAGACTTCTAGACTTCATGGGGCTTTGCCTTAGTGATGTCATAAGTAAGTTTTGTTTTTTTTTTTAAACATCTTTATTGGAGTATAATTGCTTTACAATGGTGTGTTAGTTTCTGCTTTATAACAAAGTGAATCAGCTATACGTATACATATATCCCCATATCTCCTCCCTCTTGCGTCTCCCTCCCACCCTCCCTATCCCACCCCTCTAGGTGGTCACAAAGCACTGAGCTGATCTCCCTGTGCTATGCGGCTGCTTCCCACTAGCTATCTATTTTACATTTGGTAGTGTATATATGTCCATGCCACTCTCTCACTTCATCCCAGCTAATCCTTCCCCCTCCCCGTGTCCTTAAGTCCATTCTCTATGTCTGTGTCTTTCGTCCTGTCCTGCCCCTAGGTTCTTCAGAACCTTTTTTTTTTCTTTTTTAAGATTCCATATATATGTGTTAGCATACGGTATCTGTTTTTCTCTTTCTGACTTACTTCACTCTGTATGAGGTGAGTAAGTTTTGACATCAGTGCTCACCAATGACCTCCTGTTGGCAAGCCCAACCTTCTAGTCCTCACCTTAGATCAATTATCAGAAGCATTTGGCAATGTTCCCACTTCTTGAAACTGTCTCCTTTGGCTTCCAAGACATTGCTAAGTCCTGGTTCTCCTCTTGCCTTTCTTGCTAGTTAGTTTTCATCATGGAACCCCTGTTAGTTTTCATCATGTTAGTTTTAGTTTTAGTTTAGTGTTAGTTAGTGTTAGTGTTAGTTTTCATCACGGAACTCCTCTTTCTCTGCCCATTCCTTCAATGTTGGTTTTCCTCAGGGTTCCATTCCTTGCCCTTTTCCCTTCTAATTTTACATATTTTCTTGAAACAGTCTCTTCCAAGTCCACATCGATGTTCCACAAGAACTTCAAACTCAATAGATCCAAATATAAATATATCACCCCCACCCCTACCTTCCCGAACCAAAACCCGCCTCTGCTCAGTTAACTGCACCACCGTCTTCCCCGTGGCCTAAGCCAGTCACAGGACATCTCCTCCTTCCTCTCCAACACCTTGAAATCTAATCACATGGCCGATTAGATGGAAGTCCTGTTGCTTCTGTTTCCTAGGCGTCTCTTGTCCAGTATCTCTGTTTTGTCCTAAATGCCACTCTCCCAGTCTAGGCCCTCATCATTTTTGTCTAGGCTGCCATCTAACCCTAGTGTCACTTCTTTCAGTCTGTCTTTCACGTTGCTGCCAGAGTGATGTTTCTGATACCTAAATCTCATCATGTCCCACCGCTCTCAAAGTTCTTCAAAGATTCTCTGTTGCTTGCAACTTTTTTTTTAAGGTTACAGACCCCTTTAAGAATCAAGTGAGGGACTTCCCTGGTGGTCCAGTGGTTAAGACTCCACGCTTCTACTGCAGGGGCTGCAGGTTTGATCCCAGATCCGGCGGGGTACTAGGATCCCGCATGCTGTGCGGTGCGGCCAAAAAAAAAAAAAGAATCAAATGAAAGTTGTGGACCTTCTCCCAAAAGAAATGCCCGTGCCCACAAAGCTTTTCATATAGTTTCATGGGGTTCATGGATTCCCTGAAACTATCACCCGTGGATCCCCAGTCAAGCCCTGGCCTTCAGAATAAAAGCCAGACTTCCTCACTGGGCACACAGGTGCCTGCCCATCTGTGTAGCTTCATCTTGCCATCATTTTACATTTTATTCTTTATAATACTGAATTTCCTAAGGTTATTTCTTGACCCTCACCTTTATTTGTGCTATTTCTCCTGTCTATAACACTCCCCAAATTCATCCACCTAGCAAAAAGATTTGAAAGGAAATTATCCTTTAGGCCTCAGGACAAATGCTGTCTTTTCTGTATCACCTTCCCTGGCTTCCTCCTGGCAGCGTAGATGTTCCTTTTCCTTGTCCCCCCTGCACTTTGTACAAATCCCCTCCATATGGATCCAATTTAGAATAACACTATAATTCTTCCCAAGTCTTGAGGACCATTCCTGAGTCCTTTATCTTTGTATCCCCAGACTCTCTATCATTCCGTGATGCATCCCCAGTGCCTACATAGTGTCAGGAACATGAGAGGTATTTAATAAATATTTGTTCAGTAAGTGAATGAACCTTCAATTTAATTTGGAGCTTGTCGCCACGTAATACCAACCTTTGTCAGCCTGCAAACAAACAAACCCAATAGAATCTTTTTGATTCTATTCCATTCCAGATAGCTTTGGATAATGCAATAGTTTGTTATGGATTTTAGTCTGCTGCTGCAGATTTTTCCAGTTACTGACTTCTTTAGTGCTCACTGGTGTATGATGTTTCCCCAGGCAGGGTTAAGGACCATATGAATAGATTTGAGATTGAAACAAAAATGTGTAATGTATACAGGGGTATCTGAGGGATGGTGATTAGAGTGGTTCACGAGAAGCTGACCCATCGCAGCATCACCTCCTCAAGTTACAAGGTAAGACAGCGTTGCCAGGATCAAGACCCAGGAATGTCTCACCAGTGAGGCTGTGCTGAGCACAGTCAGCAGCGGCATTGTCTCTGCTGTGGAGGTCTTCACAACCATGTGTTGTGTGTTGAGACAGGTCAGCTCCTTCCCATACTCTTGGGAGAGAGTTCTTGTCATTGAGTAGCTACTAGGAGAAGGATAGTACTCACATGGGAAAAAGAGGAAAGGCTCTCCTCTCTGTTTCAGCCCTAATTGTTTCTCCCAGTGGAAACAGAATAATTGGCAGCATGATTTGTAAGTTCCTCATACACGTGTTACACACAGGGTCACAGGAGAAGATCAGCGCGGGAGAAGGAGAGCACAGAGTCTCCACGAATTCTGTCTGCACACTTGGTCACAACCTCTTCTGGTAGTTTGGGAGCCAGAGAATCTCAGTGTGTGGTGCACACTGGAACATACACCAACTCAATGACACTAAAAAGCTGTGTGTGTGTGTAGACTGGGAGAATCCGTCAGCCAGTAATTGTTGTGCTCAAGAACAGCTTGTGAATGGTCAGGTCACTGAGCCCCAGAGAGCCATGTCTTTGTCCTGAAAAGCCTATACAAGCTGGAGACCTAGATTCAATGCAGAAGGCAAGGAAAAGCCTCGTACAGCCATTGGGATTAGCATGGAGGTCAGCAGTGTTGGTTTAGACATTTAGGATTTGGATTAAAAGCTGAGCTCGTCCTAGTTCTGTGACCTCGACCTCTTTGAACTTCAGTTTCCAAATCTGTAAAATGGAGGCAACTCCAGAGCTGTGGATAGGATTAAATGAGTTGGCAATCGACAAGCATCTAGCAACATCTAACCCCACAATAAGCATTCAAGATTATTATTCCCCAGATTGCCCTGGCAAGGAAAGGTCTTAGGAAAGATGGGGTTTTGGGGTGAGGGGAGAGGAATGGAGGTAACTTGTGCTATATTAACATTGAATGAAGTAATTCAGTGTTAGTGGGGAGGCCAGAAGAATTGGATGAGAGGATTCTAGATTCAGAGAAAAGCCTTAGAAAAGGACTGTCTCAGATCTTAGAGTCCAGGGCCGCTTTTCTTAGGATAACCTCTCTCTGACTCTTTCCTCCTTGCAGGTATGAATGCTGCTGTCAGGGCTGTGGTTCGAGTTGGCATCTATACTGGTGCCCGTGTCTTCTTTGTCCATGAGGTTGGTTCTCTGCTCTGCTCCCCATTATTCTTTCTCTGGTTTCTGCTCCCCCTCCCCACTCTCTTTCCTTACCTCCCAGTTACGTTGCTGTGTCTGGTTAGTCTTGGTTCCCTGTCTTCACAAGTCACCCCTCCCCACTCGGGGCTCCAATAATGACGGTGGGTCCCAGGAATCTGCAGGCTGGGTCCTCGTGTTGCCTGTTCGATTTAAAGTAAGAAGTAGCTCTGTCTTCCCTTTACCTCCCCCAAGAGAAGAGAAGGTGAAATGAGTTAGTATTTCATAGCAAATTCAATACATCAAGAGACAGAGCCCTAGGAGGGACAGAGCCCTAGAGTCCCACTGTGTTTCTGCAGTTTGCCTTACTTTCTGAGGTTCTAAGTCCTCTTTGGTTCCCTCCTCTCCTTTTCCTCTCATCCTTTGTCCACTCTTCTTTCCATAAGGTCTGTCTGCCTTTCTTCTCTCAAACGTTATAGTCTCTTATCTTTTCAAGTCACATTTATCTCCCTTCCTCCTTCCAACATACCCTTCTTTTTTTCCTCCATTGTTGGTTATCAAAACCATCTGTCATCTAGTTCCCCTGGGAGGAAATGGGATGAACCAAAAATAAGAGGAATCAAGATCAAATATTAGGAAGGGCATTCTTATGTTTAGAGAATGAGAGAAACTAAAAGAGGGTGTTGAAAAAGCTGACGTCTCCTTCCTTGGACTGTGTTATTCTCAGGAGCACCCAGGCGTCAGTAATGGGAGGCGGGATGGGTGACTTGATTCTCAGAGAACCTCTTCCCAGGGACTCTGTCTTAATCCTGGGAGTTTGGGGGAAGCCTAGCAGAGGCTGAATGGGTGTAATGTACCCCACAGGGTTATCAAGGCCTGGTGGATGGTGGAGATAACATCAGGGAAGCCACCTGGGAGAGTGTTTCGATGATGCTTCAGCTGGTATGTTCCAGAGGATTCCTGTCCCGTGTTTGTCCTGTCCTTGTCTCACCCCCACTTGGATTGGGGCTCATGGTTTCCTGAATTCCCTGCCATGTGGTTTGATGAGAAGGGATTCTGTGACCAGAGAGGGGCTATGTTTGTCCTTTACTCTTTACATTTGAAAACATCACCCTGGTTTCTTGGGGCGGGATGGAGGATTGGGTGTGTGATCACAGGACACTTTGCTTTTTATAGAAAGGTCATAGGCAAGACTTGAGGAACTGGCACGTAACAGGTCCTGCTCTGGGGTCACAGGGAAGGTCAGGCCCTGAAAATAACCTCACCAGAGGACTGGAGCCAGAGCCAGAGTAGAGCTGAAGTTTGCCAGTCCTCATGTGATGACGATGAGGTGACCTGATACCAGACCTTTTAAGGAAGGAAGGAACCGAGAGAGCGTTTTAGAGTTTAAAGAAAAATCTAAGATGATTTCAATTGTATCCACAGCCCTTTTTGCTACTTTCTCTACGTCATTCTATACTCATCTTCTGATTTACTGAAAAATCTGCACGTTACATTTGTATCCTCATTCTTTACCTCAATGCCCTAAAAAAAAAAATCCCTGGGAAGAAATGTAATGAGCAGCACTTTGTGAAGGTTTTATACAGGCAATGGCGCCTCCGTAAATTGGTCTGAGAATGAGCCATAATTCTCCATCAATATCCCCGAAGTCATGGGTGCCAGGAGTGCATATGATTTGTGAAAACCCTAAGTGTACTTTCCTCTCTTGGGATATCTACAAGCTCCTGGGGATTTAGGGCTCTCCATATTCAGAGCTGTTTTTCCTGTGAATGCCTGGGTCTTGTGGTTCCTCCCACTAGCACACAGATCCCCAGGCACAAAGGGGAAAGGATTAGCAGTGCCTTGTCCCTGTTGAAGTCACTGCTGCTGCTTCTTACACGTCTAAGATGAGAAAGATGGAGATTATTTCAGATGCCTACAGATATGTGTGTATTCCTAGTTCTCTTTAGGACAGTCACAGTGACAAAGCCTTCAGTGGAATGGGCCCATCTTAGCAGTCTTCTAAGAAGTGTAGCATAACATGGGAATGACCCTGTGATACTTCAGCCAGCACCATCTCGCCTTCCTTTAGAAGGGGCCAGAAACAAAACAAAACAAAACAAAAACCAACTCAGTGAACTACAAGGAGGTTAAAAACAGGGAAAGCTATGGATAGGCCCATGCAAATCAAGCTGAAAATTAAGATAAAGGGAACAATCTTGAATGCAGTCAAAGGAGTTAGGCAAATGAAATAGAAACGTGTCTAAGGCAATCAAGACTCGCATGTCTTCTATTAATGGCTAAGCTTGTATAATTATGTACCCTCTGACAACAGAGTTAAACATCAGTATTCGTGACTCTGGAATTTGAAACTCATGTGAACTTCATTAATCCTTTTCATGAAGAATAAAACTTTAAAACCACACACACACACAAAAGAAGGGGCCAGTGACTCTTCAGGATGTCAGGGAACTTCCTAGGGAGCCACGTGGTGATGCCAGCCCATCACAGTGTTGGGATAGGGCAATCTTAGCATGTTGAGCCCAAATTTGGCCATGTCACCTGGGGAGCTGACTCCCACCTCTTCCCCAAAGGGAGGCACGGTGATTGGAAGCGCCCGGTGCAAGGACTTTCGGGAACGAGAGGGCCGGCTCCGAGCTGCCCACAACCTGGTGAAGCGCGGGATCACCAACCTGTGCGTCATTGGGGGTGACGGCAGCCTCACTGGGGCTGACACCTTCCGCTCTGAGTGGAGTGACTTGTTGAGCGACCTCCAGAAATCAGGTGAGACGTTGCTCTCGTGAGTGTGGTTTCTGCGTATGTGCACACACACCCGCCTTTCCCTCCCATGGAAGAAAACTGTTGCCCAGACACAGAGGGCCGTCTTTGCCCTCTTTTGTCTGCCATTGTCAACAACTGCCATTGGCTGCAGCCCCTTCCCTCTCCAGTCACCTGCTCCCTAGCATGCCAGGGACCTCACCCAGTGCCTCCTGCTTTGCTTCCCCTTGTCAGGTAAGATCACAGTGGAGGAGGCTGCCAAGTCCAGGTACCTGAACATTGTCGGTCTGGTTGGATCAATTGACAACGACTTTTGCGGCACTGACATGACCATCGGCACTGACTCTGCCCTGCACCGGATCATAGAGATTGTAGATGCCATCACCACTACCGCTCAGAGGTGAGGGCCCAGTGGGAGGAGGCGTGGGAGGACGGCGCTGGGACAGACCAACCAGCTGGGGACTAGAGAAGATGAAAGTGCTTGAGCTATGGTGACTACAGTGACCAGTTTTCTGGGACTAGAACATTGTTTTTAACTAAAAATTATCCCTAGAGCACTGAATTGCACTGCTCTATAAATGCCATAAGACTTGCCTCTGGCCGCTATCTACCCACTGTCCAAACGTGTCACTCTGAGGTCTTTAATACCTGTGGGGTCTCCTAAATGATTAAAAATGATTGGTCTAAATGATTTGTCTACAGACTGAGACAAATCCAGGGAGCCCCAAACCTCTCCAACCGTGTCCTAGAGATTGTAGCGGCCGTTACGCCACTGCTCAGAAGGGCAGGGACTCGGGAAGCAGTGCAGGAGAATGGGAGGGCGGGGGCGGGTGACAGTCTCCTGCAGGTTGATCCTGGAGGATTCGAGGTTAGTGGAATCCTCCCTCCGCTTCTTTTCCCTTAGCTCCTTCCCTTCCCAGGCCCCCTCCTTCCCAGGCACAGAGCCTCAGTACTGACACCTTTTTCTGTGGTGTTTTCTCAGGCCTGGGACACCCTGTGGCTAAAGTGTTTCCCCTGGGTCTTCCAGGTGTTTCAGGAGACCTGCTGGAAAGCCCACAGCATAAATGCATCTCGCTGAGCGCTTCCTTGGCCTCAGTGTGGGTGGGGGCTTGGTCCTGGCCATAGGGCCACTTGGACTGTGTAAGCCCTATGTCTGTCTCTTACAGCCACCAGAGGACATTTGTGTTAGAAGTGATGGGCCGGCACTGCGGGTAAGATCCCCCACCTTGCCTCGTTTATGCCTTGGACCAGGCAGTAGCCCTTTCCTCTTCCCCGGGGAGTCCAGGGAGGCCTCCCAGCGGTGGCACCTTGGAGGTGTACACACTTGGGGTGGCTGCCTTTCCCCGTCTCCAGCCCACCTCCCTTACATCCCACACGTGCACGGGTGAAAGAGCAGACGGTGCTCTGAGATGGGGAGCCGCTGTGGCAGGTGAGCGTGGATAGAAGGGGCTCTTCAGGGACAGAATCTCGCTGATTGGCTGAACCAGTGGGGCTTGTCCCCTCGCCCCAAGAATGAAACGGCGGCTCCTCAGACCTTTCACCGGCTGCGGGACTAGGGGTTGTCAGGAACGGGAGAGGCTGTTTGTGGAGTGTAGCTCCTGGCGTGACGCTTCTGGCTCTCGTCTCAGATACCTGGCCCTTGTCACCTCTCTCTCCTGTGGGGCCGACTGGGTTTTTATTCCTGAGTGTCCGCCAGATGATGACTGGGAGGAGCACCTCTGCCGCCGGCTCAGCGAGGTACCGGCGCTTTACTTCGCCCTTTGAAAATCCCTCGCCCTGTTCTGCTGCTGGCCCCTTTCCTGTCCCTCAGTTTCATAACACTGACCATGTTTTCCTTTGTTCTTGACCAGACAAGGAACCGTGGTTCTCGTCTCAACATCATCATTGTGGCTGAGGGTGCGATTGACAAGAATGGGAAACCAATCAGCTCAGAAGACATCAGAAATGTTCGTATGAATGGAGCCAGAGAGGCCTTGACACCTTATCCACCCTGGCCCCATTCCCTGGTGGTTTCTGAGTCTCCCCTTAGTCCTGCACATCTCTCCCCAGGTTTCCTGCCCCCTGGTTTCCTCCCACCTAGGAATCATTACAAGATAAGAGGCTAAGTCATCCTTGGTTTATCTAGGTCCCTGCTTGTTTAGGGACCTTGACTTTAAGTCTAGGTCCTTGACTCTGTATCTCTCTCTGTCCCTCTCTTGATCCCTTCAGCTGGTGGTCAAGCGTCTGGGATATGACACCCGGGTCACCGTCTTGGGGCATGTGCAGCGGGGTGGGACACCGTCGGCCTTTGACAGAATCCTGGTAAGTCATGGGGCTCTGGGGCCCTCACACCGTGGAACCCTCAACCTGCTGTCCTTTCCCAGCAGGACAGTGCTTCACCAGCACAGGGGCTTCAACCGTTGCTCATGCCACCCTGCCACCAGACTCGACTGCAGTGGCCCTTGACCCATTCCCATGTGCTCAAGAGTTCTCTTTTGTTGCAGAAAATGATGGGAAACGATATGCTCCCCTAAGGTCTGATATCTTAGAGCTTTGAGCATGAGTGAAAGTATTAATATCTAACCTCAGATACTCAGTTTGTACCCTCTTATCCTACTTTCATCAGGAAGGGAATATTATTCAGCCCCAGTAATCCCCTTGATTACTGTAGTGGATATGTTTCTCTGGAACCAGGTAGAATCCTTGGGGTTCTGGTGGCAAAAGGATGAAGAGTCATCAAGCTTTAGACAACATCTGGGTCGGGAGGTAAAGCCCAGTGAGTTTTTGGCCACGGTCCTTAAATGCGGAACTCAACTCGTGATTTGGAAAGGGCCTTGAATGCCCAGGTTCTCCAGGCCAAGACTAGATGGGGAGGCTTGAACCAGACTGTCTCTGCTCCCTGCAGGGCAGCAGGATGGGTGTGGAAGCAGTGATGGCTCTTTTGGAGGGGACCCCGGACACCCCAGCCTGTGTGGTGAGCCTCTCTGGTAACCAGGCTGTGCGCCTGCCCCTCATGGAGTGTGTCCAGGTGGTGAGTACTGACCCCAGCCTGCCTTCCTGCCAGCCCCAAACCCGTCTCTGAGCTCGAGCTAATGGGGGAAGAGAGCAGCTTCCGAGGCTACCAGGGCGGGAGCAGGTGGAGAGGTGGCGCAGCACAGGAAGGGACACGTGGGGAAGGCACACGATGGGCTTTGTGCAGGAGCTGTCACCTCTCTAACTAAGCCTCAGTTTTCCCATCCGCCAGATGTTGCTAAAGAAGATGCGAAGCTCTACATCCTACCTAGTAATGAGACACATGCAATCTCTCTCCAAACTTATTAAAAGCAGGGGAATACTATTAAGGTCTGGCTGGGTAGCTTATCCCTCTCTCTGATTTCTCCATTGAACATGTTTCTCTGAACCAACATGAGGTTACTGAGAAATGCTCACCTCGAGGGTCAGTATAAGGACTGGAGAGAAGACATGTAAATGGTCTGGAAGATGCTGAGTGCTCAGGAAGTGGTGGCTCTAGTTATGGAGGAATCGCTCCTCTGATACCACAGGGCAGACGCTGAGGCTGGGAGCTCAGGGGTCTGGTTGATTCTCAGGGCTGGCTCTCCGTCTCCTGGCTGCTTCTCTCTGAGACTTGGGAGTCCTAATTACCTACAGCCCAGACAAGCTCCAGGCTTGCCTGGAACCGTATCTCTAAAAGCCCCAAGCTGAAGCCCTGGCTCGCAGAACAGAAAGCAATAGTTGGGAAGCACATGGCAGGGATCAGCCTTTCCTCCTAACTGGTTACCTGCAGGATCGTCTTCATTTAGTCATTAGTTTACAGGCTCCTCTGAGGCTGGGGCCCTGGCTGTGGAATGGAGGAGGGTGCTATCTTATCTGGGTGTACTCCTCCACTCTGCCCGTCTTCGAATAAATAGAGCATAGAATCAGCCCTGTTCTTTTGCTGCTCATTACTCAGAAAATTAAGGAAAACAAAGATACCTCTTCTATGAAAGTTTGGGGGGCATAGAAAAGGTGGGGTACAGGATGGGCAGGATCCAATCACAAGCCCAGAGATGGGCAGGGTCTCAGTGTGGGATGGGAATCCAGTGCTGTAGAACCCTGCCCTGGAGTCTGACTGTTGCCGTGCTCCTCCCTCAGACCAAAGACGTGACCAAGGCCATGGATGAGAGGAGATTTGATGAAGCCTTGAAGCTGAGAGGCCGGTGAGGAAATGACCAGGAGCTCACTAGCTACAGAAATCTGATGCCACAATGAAGCCAAAAATCGACGTAGCTCCAGACCCAAAATAGGAGCTTCTGCTTTTTCCTCTTCTTATTGTCTCTGCAACAGTTTCTTCTGAGAATTAGTTGTGAGATGACCCAAGAGAGAATTAGTTGTGAGATGACCAGGTGTCTCAGTTCACCCCAGGGATTCTCTCCCTGGCCTTAGCCTTTCATAGTCTGTTATTTCTATATGTGGACCCAGCTAGATCATAAGTTTCTCTAGGCGAGGGGGGAAGAGTGCTCAGGGAGTGTTTGGTGAGTTAGTGGCCTCTTTGCAGCCCCGCCCAATCCCTGCTCGGGGCCCAGTTATGTCCTTAGAGGTTTGCCCTGTGGAACTTCACGCTGGGAGCAAAACTTCAGACCAGATCCCCTTGGCTGCTGGCCTCGGGGAATGGCCTGGAGACACCGCCCCTCTCTCCCTCCCTCTCTCTCTCTCTCTCTCTCTCTCTCTCTGTACTTTTTTAGGAGCTTCATGAACAACTGGGAGGTATACAAGCTTCTGGCTCATGTCAGACCCCCAGTATCTAAGGTACTGGCAAGTTGCTCTCTCCCCTTATTCTCCCATTATGAAGTGCTACCCTCAATCCACACAACCTACTTCTTTGCCCGCCTGTAATCTTCACTGCTGAGTCCTAGACCCCACTAAGATAATTTTCTCTCAGTCACCCCAGATATAAGCCCGTGTTCTTAGAGTGCCCTGAAGGTCTCTAAGCCAAGACCCACATCCAGTTTAGGGCTGACAAGATAGCATGCAAGGAATGGGAAAGAAGGCTTATGTATTATTTTCTCTGGGCAAATCTGGAATAATCACATCTAAGTGTATTTGAGCCACCTCTTCCATTGGCGTAGTGGTTCTTAATATTTACCATATACCAGAATTACCTGGGTTGCTTATTAAACATGCATATTCCCCTCCCTCAGAGGGGATTCAGATCGGGGGTAGTGTCAGGAATATGCAGATTTAACAAGCTCCCTGGGTGGATCTGATACAGCAGGTGGTCCAAGGATCCCACATTGGGAAACACTGCTCTGGAGGGTCTCCTATTCATTTTGCAGTGATACCTGGGATCAGGGAGCACAGCTTTATTTATTGATCTGTGATGAAGACATCTGCTTCCGTCCTATGGGGGAGGGGACAGGCTGTGCTGGCGTTCCCTGGGGGAGGGGTGTGCTGTCAGGACCATAAGGGACTCAGAGTGTAGCTCCCCTTACTGACCTGTCCCCCTCCCCCTGCTGTCCCCTCTTTCCCCTTTCCCCCTCTGCTTCCTTCTCCAGAGTGCCTCTTACACAGTGGCCGTGATGAATGTGGGGGCCCCGGCCGCAGGCATGAATGCCGCCGTCCGCTCCACCGTGAGAATCGGTCTCATCCAGGGCAACCGAGTGCTGGTTGTACACGACGGCTTCGAGGGCCTGGCCAAGGGTCAGGTACAGGGATACAAGGAAGGAGGGCACTTACTTTGGGGCCAAGGAGCAGTGCAGTGAGAGCACCGAGTCCTAACCACTGGACCGCCAGGGAAGTCCCCAGAACTTTTCAGTAGCAAATACTGCAGTACTATATGATCCGGGGTTGGTTGGATCCACGAATGCAGAGCGGTGGATGTGAGAGCTGACTGTCAAGTTACACATGTACTTTTGACTGCGCAGAGGGTTGGCACCCGACCTCCATGCTGTTCGGGGTCAGCTGTATACTATGTGTTTTTTCTGTACTAACGGGCGGGTGGTGTATACATCGTGGACACACCGGGCAAAGGGATGACCCACGTCTTGGGTGGGATGGTGCAAGATTTCATCACGCCACTCAGAAGAGCATGCAATTTAAAAGCTGTGAATTGTTTATTTCTGGAATTTTCCATTTAATATTTTTGGACTGAGATTGACCGCAGGTAACTGAAAGCTTGGAAAGTGGAATCACAGATAAAGGGGGACTACTGTATTTAATTTTAGGGCAGTGGGAACAGGCAGGAGCCACTGAAAGGAACCCTTTGCAAACAACGTGTCTGATTTAATTCTCTGTCCCAGAGTTCAGCACAGGGCCTGGCGTAATCTAAGGCGCTTAAGATTTGTGAACGAACAGAAAGGGGAGGAAGTTGAGTGAGGTGGGAAAAGCTGGTGCCTGGCGTTCCTCTGTCCGGGCAGGTGGGTGTTGGGGCGGGGTCAGAGCTGACGGAGTTGTGTCAGGCCACGAGGCGGACCTGTGCGACCTTTCCCTGCAGATCGAGGAGGCTGGCTGGAGCTATGTTGGGGGCTGGACTGGCCAAGGTGGTTCTAAACTTGGAACTAAAAGGTCAGTGCATTACAGGAGCACTTCCTCCTAGTTGCCCTGAAAGGTGGGCCTTGGCACGCGGGCGTCAGTTCATCCGGTCAGGGTCTGCCTGACCAGTGCTGTCTCTGGGTCTGCTCCTCCCAGGCTCACAGTTGCCTCATGAGGGCAGACGTGCCAATCCAGACATCTCTTGGCAGCTCTGGCAACTTAGAGCCCCAGCGTGTATCCTCGGACGGGGATGAGAAAGTGGGGTAGGGAAGGGGGCACAAGTTAAGAAACTATAAACAAAGTGCCTTCTAACTGTAGCGTTTCTCTCCTTCAATTTTGCTGTCTCTTCCCCAAATTCTATTCCCCTCCCCCTGCCCCAATCAACTAGAACTCTACCCAAGAAGAGCTTCGAACAGATCAGTGCCAACATCACCAAGTTCAACATTCAGGGCCTTGTCCTCATCGGGGGCTTTGAGGTGAGTGCCCCCCCCTTTCTTCCTACCCCCCCCCGCCCCCGCCTTCCCTCTCCCCTCATTCCCGCCCCCGCTGCTCTCGTCTTCTCAGGCTTACACGGGGGGCCTAGAGCTGATGGAGGGCAGGAAGCACTATGATGAGCTCTGCATCCCGTTTGTGGTCATCCCTGCCACGGTCTCCAACAACGTGCCCGGCTCGGACTTCAGCGTGGGGACCGACACGGCTCTCAACACCATCTGCATGGTGAGGGCCACCACTGCTTCCCAGCCTCTGGCCAGGACTGTAATCCCTGGACCGAGTCTGAGCGTAGAAAGTGAGCCACTTGTTTTGTACCAACCAAGTGGCAGTGTTAGAAGAATGCTTCTTCAAGCCCCGGCATTTATACACACTGCCTTTAACCGTACATATCGTGTCCATCCTCCACGCCTTGTGAGTCCTCTCACCTAGAAAGGTGTCTGTACTCTGCATATCAAATGATTTTTCCTTTCTGAGGTCCTACAGCCTAGTTCCCCTACTCCGAGCAACAGGAGGGGTAGGGACAGCTTCCTTCCAGGGGAGGAGCTCCACACTCTGCTTAGCAGACGTGCCTGCTGTCCCGGAAGGCAAGCGCTCGATGAGGCGTAGGGGCCCCGCTGGCCTGGGGAGGATGTCGCTCCAGAGTTGGGTGATGGCAGGGGCCGGCGAAGTGACAAGAATCACACCCCTGACCGTGTCTTTCTATGACCTGTTGTCTTTGCAGACCTGTGACCGCATCAAGCAGTCAGCGGCAGGCACCAAGCGCCGGGTGTTTATCATTGAAACTATGGGTGGCTATTGCGGGTACCTGGCCACCATGGCGGGCCTGGCAGCCGGGGCCGATGCTGCCTATATTTTTGAGGAGCCCTTCACCATTCGAGACCTGCAGGTAGACGGCTACCGAGAGCCCCTCTCCCCGCCCCAGTCTCTCCCCACTGTCCCCACAGCGACCTAAGCTGTGAGAGCCCAAGGCGAGGACAGAGCTGATGTGTGGTCTGTGTGTGGAGTCCTAGAAGGAGCACCGGGCGGGCATTCTCTGGTGTAACCTCCCGTACGTGGCCGCCGCTCCTGTTGCTGGAGCATTTGTTTGAAGGGTGGTATGCAGCTAAGCACTTTACGTGCGGTTTTGCATTTTATTTTCATAACAGACATGCAAGGGAGCTATTATCTCCATATGACAGATCAGAAAGGTTTAGTGAGGTTACAAAACCTTTCTAAACTTTGAGTAGGCGGTTTAACTGATTGAGAAAGTCACAAGCCCACCCCCCTACCCCCCACCAGCTTTCCCTTGCTACCAAACCGGGGTCCTCATTCCATTATTTGAGGGCATACCTTTATGATCCTCGTTTTCCAAGATCCCCGTTCACTGGAGGGAAAAAGAGCCACAAAGTGGAGGGCCGCAGGCTGAGAGAACTCCCTAATCCAAGGGCCCAGCCAACCCCTGCCTGCAGTGGAGGGTGACCTTTTCTCTCCTTCACCCCCAACTCAAAGCCCAATGAAGGGACTGCTTCTGGGTGAATCACTGCTGTACACGGACGGATGCAACCCGGACGCAACCCGTTTAGAGACCTACACGGAGAGCAGGGTCAGCCCTCGAGGGAGGGAGAACTGGAAACCCCTGAAGGGGCCGAAAACTGACAGTTGCCACACTTTGTCCAACTTTCCCTCTGCCTGTTCTGCCTGTCGCATCTGGAGTCTTAATTTCAGTCTGCACTGACCTTCTTAAAGGGCTTAGGCACGGTTCAGGCCCTGGGCTGTAAATAGCCCTCTTCATGTCCCTCTCCCTCCTGCAGACACCTGGCGGGGAAGAAGGGATCTATGAGCCTGCCCAGCCGGATCCACTCTCAGCCGGGCTTTGGATTTTCTGTTTCATTTTCAGGTGAACGTGGAACATCTGGTACAAAAGATGAAAACAACTGTGAAGAGGGGACTGGTGTTAAGGTACCTCATCCCCGGTTTGCTCCTAAGTGAAGAGAAGCAATAGTCAGGCTTTGGCCCTAGTCAGACTGCATCCGTGGCTCGGACACCCTGAGGAGTCTGGATACAAATGGAGAGCGCCTGGACCGCGGGGGGAGATGGAACCGGGAGGGGCAAAGCTGACCAAGGCAGAAGGCGGGTGGAGGGAGGGGGACAATGCCCAGCACAGGCTTCGGTCTCTCCTGCAGGAATGAGAAGTGCAATGAGAACTATACCACTGACTTCATCTTCAACTTGTACTCTGAGGAGGGGAAGGGCATCTTCGACAGCAGGAAGAATGTGCTTGGCCACATGCAGCAGGTGCGGAAGACACGCCATGCCCGTCACCAGACAGCCATAAATAACCCCCAACAGTCACTGAATCTCCCAGTAGCCTCCGACCCGCTGGAGGCTATTGGGGCTGCCACAGAGCGTGGGCCTGCAGGCTTTTACAGCCACAGAATCAGAAATCTTTACCTTGGAAATGGCCTTAGACATTCTGTGGTTCATCCTCTTTATTTAGGGCAGGGTTTCTCAACCGTGGCACTCTTGCCATTTTGAGCTGGAAAAGTCTTTGTGGTGGTTGTGTGTGGCGTAGGATTGCTTACTTAGCGGCATCCCTCTGCTCTAACTCACTAGATGCCAGTAGCACAGCCTCCCCACTTGTATGACTGAAAAAATGTCTCTAGACATTACCATATGTCCCCTGGGGGGCCGAATCGTCTCCAGTTGAGAACCACTGCTTCAGATGAAGAAAATGAGGCTCACAGAGGAGAAATGCTTTTTCCAGGGCCACTAGTCAAGCTGGAATGAGGTCAAAATGAGCTGGTCCAGTGCTTTCACCACCACAGCGTGCTGCCTTTTGTGGGGAACCTGTGAGACGAGTACAGGCACCTTGCTAGGGTTGGGCTCCGTCTCTACTAACTGGAGTTTCAAGGAGAAAGGAATCCCTTTCTATCACCCACATTCAATCCCCACCCAAGGCAGGCCTCACTCACAGATGATACTAGTGGTCTGAGGCCTATCCCATCCCAAATGTCCCCGCAGATGCCTCTTAAGCATTGACCTTTGACCTTTCTATATCCACAGATGAATTCACATTATCTCAGTTTGAATGGGCTTAGCAGCTCCTGCAGGAATGGGGTACTATTGCATAAAGTATGAAGACCTATTTTCTGTTTTTCCTTCCTTCCCATTTTCCCACTTCTGCTTTGTTCAGAGAAACTGTGCACCATGTTTTATATTATTCTGAGGTGCTACCAAGAGCATCCAAATTGGGTCACAAGGAACACTTGTGTCATTGATGATGGTGACTGACAGAAGCTGCTAAGCTAATGAGGGGCAGGGAATTGACTGAATGGCCAGTAAGACTAGACGGAAATGAACAGGGTCATGCAGCTATGGAGCTGGAAGAGGCGACTGTGAGACCAGTCATCCGCCTGTACTAATTAGTTACTCTGAAGTCTGATAAACGGCCAAATACACTAGGCCAGCTTGCCCTGGTTCCCGGCCCTGTTTCAGGATTTCCTTTCATAGTTAGACTTCTGGATTCCTATTTCTGGTTATAAATTTTTCTCTGTGTATTCCCATATCTTTGCCACTTCATTAGAGCCCTTCCCCGTGTAATTTTTATGATTCTTTTTCCAGGGTGGGAGCCCAACTCCATTTGACAGGAATTTTGCCACTAAGATGGGTGCAAAGGCTATGAACTGGATGTCTGGGAAAATCAAAGAGAGTTACCGTAATGGTAGGTGGGGTAACAGGGTTGCCCTCTTCCTAGAAGCTGGTTCCCAGTATAGAAGCTGACTGACCATCCCTGTTGCAGGGCGGATCTTTGCCAATACCCCAGACTCGGGCTGTGTTCTGGGGATGCGTAAGAGGGCCCTGGTCTTTCAACCCGTGACTGAGCTGAAGGAACAGACAGATTTTGAGTGAGTACCTCTACTTCCTGCGGTGGTTCCCTCCCCGGTAATTTCAAGATCTACCCTTCCCAAGCTGCTCACTCTCCTCAGTCCTTTTCTTTTACGAGTAACACCTGTAGTCGTACCTACTTCAGATCTGATGCCCAGGCCCCAAATCCAGCCTCTTCTGCTCTGCTCTTCTTCCCATAGCCTTTGATAGAAGTTGATTGGGGTGCTAAAGATTAAATCATCATCTACCTCGTTCCTCTGTAGGCACCGCATCCCCAAGGAACAGTGGTGGCTGAAGCTGAGGCCCATCCTCAAAATCCTAGCCAAGTATGAGATTGACTTGGATACCTCAGAGCACGCCCACTTTGAGCACGTCAGTCGGAAGCGGTCCGGGGAAGCTAAGGTCTAAACCTCTTTGCAGTGAGAGGAACGGATCGTCTGATCATGGTCAGCTCACCCCGATAGATCCAAGTCCATGCATTCTCAAGTGTTTCAGCTCAGCTCATTTTCAATTAGGTTTCCTTTTATTCTGTAACTGCAGCCATGGTCAGCTCTGGCCAGGGAGCTGGGGCAGGGGGCAGTAAGCATAAGCTCCTTGTAGGTAGAATTTATCCTGACTTCTGCCCCGGCTTCATGTGTCACACGAGGCTGGGCTCCTCTAGTGCTACTGCTCGATTTCAGTTACTCGGTTAGAATTTTCCTAAAAATAAGCTTTATTTATTTCTTTGTGATAACAAAGTCTTGGTTCCTCTACTACATTTACGACAGTGACAAACCATAACTACACTAATAAATGCCAACTGGTCACTGTGCTTTTGGTTCTCCTGTTATCATCTTCACAAGTGCATTCCTATCAGCCTCAAGCACCAGACTCTGCCCAGCGGACACCTAGGAAAATGCAGCCCATGCGCTAACCCCATGTACTTCTCTGTGTTCTTGGACATCTCTTGACTCTGTACACAGGGTCCTAAAACATAGGACACTGTCCTTATCCTCATCCCGCAACTAGTCCTCCTGCATCCTCTGCAGCCAACAGGATGCTCCTGTCTTCCTTAAGCATGAAGTTGTGTTTCACCTCTTGATCATCTACCCATTACCCAGCGTTGCTATTTTCCAGCCATCCCCCAATCTCTACTCTTCCTCTGACAATCCAGGGTTCTTCCTTCTCAACTTTTCCCCTGTGCTCCTTCCTCGATGAAAGCCAGACACCATCAGTGGGGAGACATGTACATCTTGAATGCCTGGGAAATAGAGACACCCAGTCCCGGACCTAGTTTGGTGGATTGGTTGAAATACTGCTTAGGAAAATTGTCAGTTCTTATTCAGCTCAATTTGTTTTCTGTCCCATACTTCCTCATTAGCAAGTATCCATGTAATACAGTTGGTTCTTAGGATTGGGACTACAGACTGTTCCCCCAGTTGATAGGATGCTGCCCTGTCAATGCCAGGCTTGAGATTAGTCTCCAATAATCAGATCCTGGCTCTTGGCACAAGCATACATATTCCTCCCAACCTACACAGTTTCCTCGCTTGCTTGCTGAAGCAGGAAGGAGGTTTGCAGTTTTACAAGGGATGGAGGAAAGGATTATCTGTAGTACTTCACTTTTGCTGGCTGTCCAAAGTATAACTGCTATACCCTAAAAACAGTTCTAAAAAATGACCGAGGGCTTCCCTGGTGGTGCAGTGGTTAAGAACCCGCCTGCCAATGCAGGGGACATGGGTTCGAGCCCTGGGCCAGGAAGATCCCACATGCCACGGAGCAACTAAGCCCGTGGGCCACAACTACTGAGCCCGCGTGCCACAACTACTAAAGCCCACGTGCCTAGAGCCCGTGCTCCACAACAAGAGAAACTACCGCAATGAGAAGCCTGCACACCGCAACGAAGAGTAGCCCCCGCTCGCCACAACTAGAGAAAGCATGCACGCAGCAATAAAGACCCAATGCAGCCAAAAATAAATAAAATAAAATAAATAAATTTATAAAACAAAAAAAAAATGACCGAGAAGTCTCGTCAGAGCCCAGCATTAAAGCAGCCAAATGCCCTTTGTACAGTTCTTTAAGGGGAAGAAAAATTAATAAATATCAAGCACTGTTATCACTGATTCTTCAGAACAGCCAATGCAGGTGGTGGTGACAGCCCCATTTCAGAGATGAGGACACTGGGGCTCATGGTAATTAAATAATGTACAGAAAAGTAGGAACAGTAGAAATTGCCAAACTTGCTTTTAGAACTGTTTATTTCTTTTTTTTTTTAAAGTGAGCAAAAAACACCAACAGCAAAAGGACAAAAGCAGACAAACTTTTTCAAATTAGCTGTGTCAGCAGATTCTGTTCAATTTTATTTATAGTTCCCAATCAGTTAAAAAAAAAAAGTTTTTCACATTTGCATAAGGTCATCTAGGATCAATAACAACTTGATCTAGTTTAGGAACATGAAAAGGGAGAGTACTGTAAACTAAGTATTGTTCACTAAAACAGATCTTTTTTGGGTAGGTGGGTCATCTCAGAGGAAGCTCTTATAATGCTCCTCCCCCACTCCTCAACTCTCCACCCCCTCCACCAATGTCTAGTATAGATCAGTAAAAAGTAAAGTTTCCAAAACACCTGAAAACAAAACAAAACAAAACAAATTCCAAACTCATAGCAGAGTGAATGAAGAAGACCAGAGAGAAAAGGCAGCCCAGCCCATGTCCTCCTGTGCTCGAGCAAACACCTTTGCCTATGGTGCGGCAAGTGCCTGTCAAGCCCACTAGAGCAAACTGGCTGTCAGGAGGAGAAAGAACTGCATTAGAAGAAAAGTTCTGAGGACTGTTAGTTCTTAGGACTGCTTAGAACCTCCTATCCCTTCTACTGTATGGAAAGCAGCATGACAGTCTTTCTAAAATAATATTGCTGAACCACTGTAACCCTTGGGCACACCCATGGAAAAGGAGCAAAGGCTGCCCTTCCCTTCGATGGTGAGAAAGGGGGCCAGTCCCTTCTGAATGCCCCAGGATGATTCTAGGGATATCACCCAGCCCAATTCTGAACCTGCACACCATTTGAGGCTGTAGTATCTTCATTTTGGGGCTGCAATTGTTAGCTGGAATTTTCTTAAACTTCTTCACAGATCAATTAAAATGTTGCTAAGAGGGATTCTTCTGAAAACGTTAATCAGGTCCCCAAAGGAAAACCAAACATATGTTCTATAAATACGCTTCATCTTCCAAGAGAAATTTAGTCTCACTGTTGACTTTTTCCCTAAAGGGAGGGTCGGGGAGACCTCTTCCTTTTCAGGGTGCAATGTGAAAGGCCAGGTAAGCAAGAAACAAACAAAAGTGAGGGACGTTTTGGTTGCTTGGTTCGGGGAGGGGAGGTGATGTGGACGTTACTGCTGTGACATGTTGCCTCGAAACAGAAACCACAGAGCAGGAGCAACTGCTTCTCCTGTTTTCCAAGACAGAGACGGTGCTGCGAGGCAAAACCTCACCCAGGGCTGCCTGCCTGACGGCGCACTCGTCTCCTCTGGGCTATTCTACGAGTAACACGTATTCCTTCAGAGAAGCTGGCAGCGGAAGGCCCTTCACCGCATCCGGCAGGTACTGGAGTCCCAGGCTCCGGCGCACAGCATAGCGAGAGAGGGTTTTGAGGGTCCCTGGGGCTGAGCACAGAACAGTCAGTTTTTCACATAGCTGCTGGTCTTTGGCCACTTCTCGTGGCATGGTGCCATTTTTCCTTAATTCGAAGTGTCCCACAGCTCTGTGGAGGAGCTCAAAGCAAGAGTCCTCTTTCTCTGTTCCAAGTCCCCTGACTAGCAGAGCCACCAGGCGGGAGATGGGCGTCTGGCCTTTTAGGTTGATGACTCTGACCTCTGCACCATAATCAAGAAGGATGCTGACGCTCTCCAGATTTCCCTTCATGGCAGCCCAGCTGAGCGGGGTGTCATTGTTGTAATCCAGGGCGTTGACAGAGGCCCCGCTCTCTAGGAGGGCCCGCACACACTCGGCATTGTTCTTAAAGGCTGCCCAGTGAAGTGGGGTGTCTCGGTTGCCGTCCAGTGCATTGGGGTTTGCACCATATTCCAACAGGACCTCCACACAAGCCTCATCTTTCTCGGCTGCATAGTGGAGGGCTGTTCGGTTATAACCATCCAGGGCATTCACCTGTAAAGGGGGAGCAACTACATTACAGTGTATAGACGACTGAGAGGACGACAGGCGGGCAAAGACGCTTGCATGTGTCTATCCACTACCTTTGCTATGTAACGTTCTGAACATGAGGGTCAACAAGCAATTCCCAGGGAGTCATGGTGATCAGGATGGAGCTATGACAGGAGCTGAGGAGCAAATAGGAAAACAACTGTCCCCAGACAACCGACACTGTTATGTCCGCTGATTAGCTGGCCTGCATTATCTAGGATTTTGCTTCCACGTTCTTATTTACTATTCACTAGGACTTCTACCACAGAGTAAGGGGAAAGAAAGAGAAGATGAAGTCTAAGTCCTTGTAACTACTCTGAAAGACGTTTATTGGAAAGCGGCTTGAATATACTGGCCAGAGAAAAGGTTTTGGATTATTTTACTTATCCTGACTCACTCTGTATCCCGTGGCTAACGGCAACCAGACTGAAAAGTAATGAGGTCAAGATTCTGCCCATGTAGCTCTGCTGTGTTCTTTAACCATACGGAGAAGCTCAGATTGTTCATCCAAGTCAGCCCCCTGCAAACATATGCTGTGAGGTCACAAGACAGCCTGGAGGAAAGCATGTGGAGGAAAGAACACAGATCTTCCAGTGCTGGAAGAGCAGCTGGCTTGCTAAAACTCAGCATCACCTATAATTTTTGAAGGCTACGAAGACTTCAGATCCCAGGTTTAAATAGCGAATTATCTTCTCCCATGAAAGGCACTAAAAAAAAAAAAACCCCTGCGATATTTAACTGAGTTCAACCTTCTACTTAGCTAAAAACTGCCTCCCCCACTGCCCCCCCGGGGTAGTTTCACTTTTATCATTGACATTAATCACTGGCTTTCTCTTCAGGGTCACTCATAATAGTTACGGGATAGTTGATGACAAGTAGAGAACAACACGGCGGTGTGGAGGTGAGGACGCTGGGGGCTGCAGCAGGCTTACCGACCAGTGTGTCTGGGGCCCGCACACCAGCTTCATGGCATGTCCGATTCAAATGAGTGCCGCGGCGTGTGCACCTTGAAGATGCCTCAAAAGCTGTCGAAACTGCTGATTTATTTATTTAATAGGCACTTACTTAGTAATTACTACATGCCAGTGCTCTAAACAGTTTACAACCTTATGAAGAAGACACCACTATCATCCTCATTTTACAGATGGGGAAACTGAGGCAAAGAAAGGTTAAGTAACTTGTTCAAGGTCACACAGCTGAAAGTGACAGAGCTGGAATTCAAATTCATGAGGTATGGCTCCAGACTCTGTTCTTTTAATCATTCATTATACTATGCTGCTTCTTGCTACTGCCAATAAAAAGTAATCTATGTTTTTTTATGTTAAGATACATTTGAAAGAAAATAGGAACAAGATATGCTAAGACAGAAAAAAATCAGTGGGCAGAAAGAGCACAGGTAGCTCAATCCTGGGGAAGGGACTGCCTAGTGATCTATTCTCCAGTGACAGAGGTATTAGAAGTGTACATCCAGTAGTAGGTCTCAAGTGGTTTACATTGAATCAGGGTTGAGGGGCCTGGAGAGTCAACAGGCAATGAGAGGATTAAATGGAAATATAAACAACCCTAGAAGGAAGGCTGAGAGATTAAGGGGAGATAAAAATTCCCTCTTCCTGGAGTCATGGACAGTGTAAGAAAGAAAGGCAAAGGAATGAAATACTTCGGATGATTTACCACTACATTTTGTTTTAATATTGGCCATGCCAGTGTTACCAGGAGCTAGAAGGTGGGAAGAAATGGGAGAAGAGACAAGAAATTTTAAGAAAGTGTGACGCTCAAGTTTTAGTGAATCACTGATCTGACAGTGTTAAAAACGTTACCTCAGCTCCCTTCTCCAGCAGTAACTCCACACAGTCCGCATCGGACACCATGCAGGCACAGTGCAGGGGCTTCAGCGTGCCATGGGTACAGTTCACATCTGCTCCCTATGGGCAGAAGGAAACTTCAGTCAGTGTGCTCAGCTCTGGCTCACCACGCAGGACAAGACTCAGAACAAGGGCCGGGGGGAAAAGGGTTCTAACTCTGTACTGTAAACATACTACCAGCCCCAGTTTCTGTTCCTATTCATTAAATGATATTATAATGCCAATATCCAAACCAAGAGAATACACTGAAGATGAACGAAAGGAACTGTCAATTCCTTAGATCAAGTCATTAAGTTTCTCCACAAGCTAGACTGCCAGATGGTCATTTGCATATCACTGAGGACATAACTTTATATGTAAAAGCAGTGGAACCTTATCATCAGGCAAGAGGGTTGGAAAAGCAATCAACTTTCTATGGCTACCATGCTCTGAAAAAGTCAGGAAAGGGAGTCTTTCAGACTGAAGCCAGGAGAACTGGCATGCTCTTTTGCCAACTGACAGATGACCATCACTAATATTAAGGTCATCTTAATGTTGTCTCTTTGTTTATAAACATCTTCAAAGTAGCCTATTAGTATCAGCATTCTCTGCCACCTAGTGCCCACTGGTACTTCTATTTCAAATCTGGTAAAGAAGATGGAGATAGCACAGCAGACCAAAGTCACAGAATGACTCAGCAGCAGAGCTAGAATTAGAACGTGACAAACTTTCTACTGCTGAGTCTTCTGATACCACTTTTGCTGAGAACAAGCTAATGCTGTACGACTTTTTCTTCTCACAGCTGTGCCACACAACTCTGAAGCAGCTACAGGGCTCTAGACTGTAAATAAGGATGCTAAAGTTGTTAAAAAGAATGTACAGAAGTAACCATCTAGATGCATTCTCTAGTGACCACAAAAATTACCCTGTAACTTCTCTTCAACAGGAATAATACACAGACAAAGGCATCAAAGCCTTTCTAGGATACTAGTCATTCAGCAGAATTACTGAATAGTAGTGGCTAGACATCAGATAGCTGAGGAGTTTTCTTAAGTCAAAAATTACCATGCATTTTAGGGGTTGATCTTCTCTGTGGAACTGTAAGTGGTGGCTGTTGGTAAGACAGAAGGCCAATGATATCACTCCATGTAATTATTACAAAACACAAGGATTTGAAAGCCGCTTATGCTTTGCTTGCCTCCTTCCTCCCTTAGTACAGCATGTGTTGAAGACTTTGAGCTTGCTGGGTCCCATATGCACCATATGCAGACGGAGATTTTATAGAGAACAAGGGACTAGGTTTATCTAGAACATAATTCCTGAAGAAAAATATCATAGGCGCAAAGTGAAAGGCAGAAGGGAAGAGAAGCAAAACATAGGCTAAATATATTTTAATGGTCAAGTTAATACATTTTAGACGACTCCCTGTGATCTTGTGCTGAGTCAGAGCTGCAAATCTGTCATCCATTAGGATTCCCCGGGAGCTTTCCCACTTCACCTCCCCAAGGACTCTTGCATCAACACAGCACACTCACCCCTCTGATGAGGTCCTCTACATTGTCATGTGGGAAGGAACGAATGGCAGCGATTGTTCGGATTAAGCGCTCTGAGAGAGAGTATTTGCTCTGAATGCTCTGCATAATATACCACATACTGGAACTCATCAAGGCTCAGAGTACGTTCACATGCTCCAAACTGCCTGAAACAAAGATGTTTTAGGCATACACAGTCTCACTGAGCACATCTGTCCTTAGAGTTAGAGGTTCTCCGAGGCCTTCCCACTACTAAAACCAGATTTCAAATAGATCAATGATTCATTCATTAATATCATTTTTTCTTAATCATAAGAAATAGATTATAATAGTTGCTGAAGGAGCTGGGTAAACCTGGATGCAAATGTTCTGACCCTTGAAATCTCAGTTCTACTCTCTGACCTAGTCTAGCACAAGATTTCCCCAAGAGGCTCCAAGCTCCCCAGGGAGCTCTGTGTGGTTTAAAAAAGACTAGGCAAGGAAGGGGATTCTTCTAAAGGCTAAAGATGCCATAAAACATTCTTTTCCTCCTCTGAATTACGTGGTCTTTATTATCAGCACCCCCTTTAGGTTACTTGTTACATTTGGCCTTGCAGTATAGTTACGGTCATATTGTCTTTCCATCTAAACTGTAATCAATTGGAAGGCAAGGTCCTTGTCTTCTACTTTTTCGGCCCATGTAAGGCCAGCCACAGAGTCTTACAAAAAGCAGGTATTTAATAAATACTGGTTGATTGACTGACTGAAGGGTATGGGAGTGATTGCTACTTGTGAGAAGAGATGGAACAAATACAAATGACAAGGCATCTGTGAAACAGTTTAAAATGTCTTCAGCAAAGAAAAAAATAGGAAGTTTTTGAGGTAATATTCTAAAATAAGGAAGGAACGCCAAAGTATAATTACTCTGGGGTCATCTATATAAAATTAGAAAAAAATTTCAAAGTTCACACCAATGACATATGCTTGCAGTTGTACGAAAACAAGCATAGTGAAAAATGAATTTAAAAATTGGCCATTTGTGACAACTGAGAAGCAGACTTGAGTTCGGCGTTGGAAAAAGAAAATAATGCAATATACTTAAATTCAACTATGATAAGTGTTGGCTGTATAAGAGCCATGTATCAGTTGGGGAACATTTAAGATTACAGCAAAGAATGTGGAGTATTTCTATGAAAAAGCATATATCAAACTGTAGAGAAAACATGGTATGCTGTATGGCTCTCTAGGTATAACTGTTTAGGAATCCATGTTCTTATCAAACTATAAGCTCCTTGGCGGTAAATATAGTGTTATTTTTAATAGTGCCTGGCACATGGCAGGTTCTCAATAAATATCTGTTGAACCAGTGTAAAGCTTATTACTTTGGATCCTAAAAAAATCCAAGACTTGCAGTAATTAAACATCTTATGCATATGATGACTACTAAGGGAAAAATCCAAAAATTATTTTGGTCATTTCATACTATGTAATTTTTGCCTTTTGTGAAGGACTGTCCCCTTATACATTATGTAATATACTATAAACTCTAATAGTTTCCATTTTGCTACTCAGTAGCCATTTATCTGTTTAAAATATATACAGTACTAATTAATGGAATGCAAGTTAAAAATATTCAATTCATAGGTATCAATGATTCAAATTGGGTATTCTCCCCTACTTTATTAAGAATAAGTAAGCTTACACACTTGTTTATATGCCTCCCTGAAATTTTCTAGATAGTTTAGACTTGGCATACGTTTTAATCTCTCCAACAGCCACGAAACTCCTCAGAGACAAAGGGTCTGTATCTTACACTTCTTTGTTGCAAGGAAAAAGGGGAAAAAGGCATAGCTGCATTTGAGTCATTGATTTCAAGAACGGGGGCAGAAAACAGAGCGTCCAAAGTGGAAGGCTTACACCGAAGTGGTTCTGTTAACCATTTCTGGGTCATGATAATCTGAAAAAACTAGACCCTCCAATCATTTTCGGAGCGCCCTTGGGCTCCACGCTAAGAACTCCTAACTCAGAATATGACCACTGGTCCTCTGCTGCTGCCGCCTCGAAGCTCGTGCTGAAGAGTGAAACTTCGGGGCACACAGACAACACTGTCACTGTCACGGAGGGTCAACGAAATCTAAACTCGACGTATCTCCGGGCAGCAGCCTATACACGGTTTGACCCCAAGTCTCCCCTTTCCTCTCCTGGTGCTGAAAGTCCTCTCTCTCCCGTTTTCTTTCACTTCGGATCCAGAGACAACCCCAAGGTTTTTGTTTTTTGTTTTTATTGCGAAGCTAGAAGCAAAGTAGGAGAGAGGTGACGTCCCAGAGCTCTGGTGCTAGTGAGGCCAGGCTTCCGCCCACCAAGGCGGGGCCCCCCGCCCCACCGCACCTGCTTGGGGGAGGACTCGCGGCAGCTTGGTCTCGCCGAATCTAGGGGGGCGGTGGACAACTGCACGAAATGCGAAGACTTTATAAAGAAAGACTTTCCGCACGGGCTCCTCAGAGACCGCAGCAATTCCAGCAGGTCTCCCGGGGCCGGTATTGAAACGGGGTCGCGAAATCTGGCAGGGGAGCCCCTGAGGCGGACCAACCCCTGCCCCGATCTCCGCAAGGCCCGGAACGAGGTCCCAGCCTCGAGGGCTGGCGGACCCCGAGCTGGGAGTGGAGGAAGCGTTACTGGGCGTGCGGCCCCGGATTAGGGAACCAGGCTGCAGACATTTCTGCAGCGGGGCAACACTCACCGAACTGCGGGGCTGACCTGGGTGGTGAAAGCCGCTGTCAAGACGTGACCCGGAAGCAGAAGTTGTCTCCCGGGGGCCCCTCTGTTTACAGGATGGGTGACTAGAATGGGCGCCTGCGCAGCGACCGGTGTCCGAAGGCGGAACGCGCCTGCGCAGATTGTGAAGCCGCCTTGGTCCAACCAAGGCTTAGTTAACTGCTTTGCTATCTAGCCCCGCCACAGGGTTTGCGCAGGCGCAATGTGGCGCTATCGGTTGCTGGCCCGGGGCTAGGTCCGTGGCGGTGGTGGGCAAAGAGCTCACTCCCCGCTGGCTGTTCGACCAACTCCGTGGGGCTGTGCCTGCGTGAAGCAATGAGTTCATCCGAGACCTCCGCTGCCTACCACTGTCTCCATCTGATACCGGACCTGAACAGCCAATTCCCAGATTATTCCCAAACTCGCGACACTGATGCGGTTAGTTGGGAGAATAAACTGTTAGTAAGAAGTGTCTTTGGCAAATAAAAGAGACTTCCAGCATTTTTCATAACATTGGAACGCATCGATGCTCCTCGGAACCCTTCTGGATATTGTCCACCCTCCCTCAAAGGAAACTATTGATATATCAAAGATAAACAAGCACTCACGAGGAGTACTAGCCCAAATGTTGAGGGCTGAAAAAATACGTACATGCTGACATTAACCTTTCCCAACCAGAGAGATGCTGACACCTGCGAGTGATGATTTTTCCATGCAAAGCATAAACATTTCAAAGCCAGCAGCACGTAGTGGTGCATGCAAAGAGTAAAGCAGCCCACACAGGCAGACTGTTAAGAGCCGTGATCTACCCCGCACGCAGCCCGTTTAACCAAGAGTTTCCCAGCACCCCCTCCGCAAAGCTTGCTCTGAGCAACAGAATTTAACCAGTTTGAGAGTAAAGCAGGGCCCAGACAGTTCTTGTATGTCAGTGAGGGAATGGCGAACTGGAAAAGTTCACTGAGCCTCCTCCCTGCATCTTGTAAATTAAGGATGCTTAGTACATTTCCTTATTATTAAGGATTGGGAGACAGATTTGCAAACAGTCAATTGCAGTTAAAGATCACTATTTCAACAAAATTTTACTGTACAAAGCTGATGTTGAAGAACAGTTCTACTTCATGGTGAGATCAAGAGAGTGTAGAGAGAGAGGGTCTGTGAAGAGGTTTCTTGTGGAGAAATGTGTTTTGTTGAGATCCCGCTCCCTTCCCACCCAGAGGGAGAGGCAGTGCTGGTGCTGCATCCTTCTCAAGCCTAAAGAGGGGCTCTGTGGGACCAGAGGGCTTGGAAATTTTTTCCCATAGTTGTAAAACACAGAGGATTGCACTGACTCTTGCATATAAATAAAAGAAGGCAGTGGCCATAAAGCAGAGGTGGCTGCACTGGGATCCACCAGCACACCCAGATTCGGTAGGGATGACAAATGTGAAACGTTTTCCTGGACCCAACGTGGGCCACGTAGAGGACAGTCAGCATGAGGTTGCTTTTGGTCTATTCAAAAGACTTGTCTAGAGGTGTAGAGGGACCCAGTGACCAGAAGCTAGAGATGAACGCAGGAATCCTAGAACCCACAGAGGCTGTTGCAGGCAACCACCTGTGTCTGTCTAGGCCAAAGGGACTCAAGTGAGAGGTCTCTGATGATGGGAATCTCCAAAGAACCTCTAAAAGCACCTTACAAGAAAAAGAGTAACCATCTACCAGACCCAGGTAGTACGGACCCATCCTATCAAAACAGAACCGCCCTATCCCCGTGGCTGTCCTGCCTCCTCCCACTTTTACACAGCAGATCAAACAGCAGTTGGCTAGTGGTAAGCCGAGGAGAAAGCTGAAGGCAGCAGCCACCAGCCACAGGAGGCAGCTACCAACCCTCCCCTCGTGGGGGAGGGGAGGAGAGGGCTTAGACTGGCACCTTAGAATGAAGCCTGAAGTATTTGATTACCATCTTGGACTGGAAACATTCTAATTACTAAATCAAGACTCTTTTTTTGACTTAAAATGACTGTTACTTAAAATACTGTCCATTATCAAAGAATAAACCAAAAAGTCAGAGAATCTGCCCAATTTTCCATTCAGGGGCATGAATTATCCCCTCCTAATAAATATTTTTAAAAGACGGTAAAAGCCAAAAAGTAAAGTGGTATTTTGATCATATCCCATGAATCTTCCATTCAACATCCCAACACCATCTCTATATATTTCAGCTTATTTATGATCTTCATGCTTTGATTACAAGTGATTCCCTGAGTTTGACTTTTTTTTTAATATGTTGTGTCTCTCATAAGACTTTTATTTTTTCTTCTCTCCCTTGCCAGTTCTAGTTCTGTTTTGAAGAACTGTTCATGAGATGGTGTTGATTGACAGTACAACTAGTGTTCCTACTTTCACACCTTGGCATAAACTGGAACTAGAAATTTGATAATAATGGTTTGCTTGTAATGAATGCTACTATCACTGTTCAACATATATCAGTATCCAGTCTCCGTGGATGGATGCCAGCGAGCTGTCCCAGTTTACAGATCTGGGTGTCTTTCTTCTTGAGCGCTGCAGCAACCTAACAGCCGTGGGCTTTTGTACAACTCCTTTTTGGAGTGAAAAACTCCTTTTTTCACCGGTTGGCTCCAAACCGTTTCCTGATTTTGAATGCAGTCCTCTAGAATGACAATTCCTGGAGGAGAGGAATTCTGCCCTGCAACCTCTCTTAAGTGGTAACACGAAGCACAAGTTTTCTGGCTTCTGTCTAGAACTCATCAGTTACTCTTCTGACTAAACAGCCTCGTCCTTCTTCAGGGGCTGCTTGACTAATGTTGATGAAAAAGTTTTCCTCACACCTTTCCTAGAGAAAGGTGACTTAAGTAAGAAGAAGTGATTCCTTCCAAAGAAGCTCTTCCCCCATCACCAAAGAAAATGAAAAGAACCAAAAGGAAGTTTGAGATACCCTAAGAGTGAAGGAAAGCTGTCAAAATTAACAACGTAGAGTGAAAAGATAATATCCAAGTGTCAGACTGGTTGGGAAAAATAACTTTCTTTCATTAGTGTAATGGTGCATTTTCTCTTTCTATTTTGAATTTCTTTAATTTTTAGGATTATCACTTGTAGTGTATTCCTTAATTTAGAAACAATGAAATATCCATGAAAACACCATAGGGACCAAGGTTCCAGTTCTGATAGTTGTTCTAGTTACCTTACTTGTAGCAACACCTACCCCCAACAGTTAATTTCACAAAACTTAGATCATATTTGTGAAAAGTGGTTTTCTAAACTATATAAATGTTGGTTCTTATCTGTGTCATCTATGTATTTGTTCAAGGAGGTTACCAAATGTCTGGGCCTCTCAGTTACACTGCAAGCTAAGGCAGGCACTTAGATTTCCTGCACTCACCTCTCCCCATAGCACAGTCCCAAACACACAGTAGGTATTGGATAAATGCGAACTGAATTGAACTATGGTGAACTGACTTCTCAAAGACAGGGATAGCAGAATGCCTCTATGTACTGGTCCCTGATCTTGAGAAAAAAGTCAGTGGCACATTTACAAGGAAAGTTGAAAGAGGGCTTTGGAAATAGAGCAAAGGAAAAGAAAAAAAAAAGTTCAGGGAAATATAATGCAAACCTCATGAAACTTTTTATACACTTAAACCTTGTCCTAGAGAACGTAGTTCAGTGAAGAAAAGAACAGTATTAATGTGCAGCAGGGGTAGTCTCCCAAGACATGTTATCAAGATTAAACAAGCATTTCTTTCAGAATTGCTCAGAGGCAGACATGCTCTCAGTATTCAAACTCTGCTCTTTTTCCCTTTAAATTTCCCCAAGGCTTGGGGAAATTTATGAATCATTGTTTTTTTTCAGTTAGCTTTTCATCAGTATTTTATTATTTTTTGGCCCTACAGGTTACCAGTATTTTCTACTATCAGAATAATTTTGCTAATCTTGAGACTTTATAAAGAAAGACTATCTGAGGGAGTTTGAAAAAAAGTTACAGTAAAAATACAAATAACAATGTTAGTGATAATATTTAAATTACATATACATGATACTATTTTTTTCAAGACTGTGGGCAGTTATTTGCTAGCAAACCAAGACTGGAGTAGACAAACTCTAGCAGGAGAGTTTTTAAGATTGTTCAGGGGAGGGAAATTAACAGAGGAAATGCCCACTTGCCTGGTTTCAGTGGGTGGTTCAGACTGATCTGAAGAGTCCTACTAGCAAGGAAATGATTGGATTCTTTGGATCAATTTTAGGGACTTGAGAAGCAAGTTTTGGTTGATCTCATAATTTTGTGCTCTCCTAGGCCTGTGCTACTTCTAGTAGGAGTATGTCTCCCCCTGGAGGGGAAATAGAGCATTTGTTCCTTCAGGTTTCTTGCTCAGAGTTCAATAATTAGGGTTTTTTCCCTTCCTTCTTTCATTCATCCATTCATTCAACAAATACTTATTTAATCCTATTATTTTGCTGTTTGTTATGATCCAGCTGAAAATAAGATCAGCACGGTCCCTGTCTCCAGGGAAATTATAGGTTAGTGTGAGAAATGAACATTAAAGAATCACCTGAATGCCTAAATAATCACAATAGTGATAAGTTACATAAAGGAAAAGTGTGGAGGATAATATGACCTTTCAAAGAAGATCCCAATCGGACTGGGAGTTCAGGGAAAACTTCCCTGAGACCTGGAAGATACATGGATATAGCCAGATCAAAGGTGTGGAGGAAGTGAAGGGAGTGGGTCTTCAAGCAAATGGAAAAGAGTATTGAAAGACTTCAAGAAGGAAAGAGCTTAGGAAGTTGGAAGAAGAGAAAGAGGTCAGAATAAGGAGGCTGGGACACAAGTTGAGGCCAGAAAGGTAAGGATGCTTCCGATCAGGCAGTGTCTTGGGGGCCATGTGAAGGATTCTAAACTTTATCCCAAAAGAATAGGAAGCTATCGATAGGTTTTATGCAAGTGACATGATCACAACTGTGTTTTTAAAGGATTACTTTGACTTTCTGTTGAAGAATGGATTATAGAAGGGGCAGAGTAAGGATACCATTAATAGATTACTTCAATATAATGTAGCTATGCAAGAATGAACAATGGCCAGAAGGAGCCCAGAAAAGAGGCAGCTTAGCACAACCTGGGGGCTTCAGAGACTTTTCAGAGGAGATGATAACTGAACAAAGTCTTGAAAGATTAGAAGGAGTAAATAAGGTAAAGAAAGGTGGGAGTTTTTCCTCAGGAAAAGAAGTAATAACTTATTTAGACCAGTCATTCTTCTGAAAACAATTAAAATACTGGATAGAATATTTTTTAAAAATCTCCCTAAAAATACCCAAGGTGGTTTCAAATGGGATTCTTTAAAGACCTATAATCTATTTTATTTTATTTCAAATTGAAGAATAGTTGATTTACAATATTATATGAGTTTCAGGTGTACAACACAGTGATTCAGTATTTTCATAGATTATACTCCATTTAAAGTGATTATAAAATATTGGCTATATTCCCTGTGCTGTACAATATATCCTTGTAGCTTATTTATTTTATGCATAGTAGTTTATGCCTCTTGATCTCTTACCCCTATTTGACTCTACCCCCTTCCCTCTCCTCACTGATTTGTTTTCTGTATCTTTGAGTTAAAGACTTATAATCTCAATTCTATTCCAAAACACAGAAGAAAGACAACTTCAAAAATTCTTTAAAGAAATAAATATAACACTGAAACCGGAATCGGATAAAGATTGCACAAAAGGGAACACTACAGACCAATCTCATGTATGAATATCAATGCAAATATCTTAAATAAAACATTAGTAAATGGAATCAAACAGCATGAAATGTCATGACCAAGTGTCAACTGCTTCAGGTATACAAAGATGGTTCAATGTTAGAATATACATTAATATATTTAATAATGTTATTATATATAAGAAGAAAAGATCTTGCAATTATCTCCATAGTGCTGGAAAAATATTTGAGAAAATTCAAGATGTATTCCTAGTAAAAATAACTTTCAAAAGAGGAATAAAAGACTATTTTCTTAATGTCACAAAGTATCTTGCTTACCAACATCTATCTTACTATTTTCATGGGAAAGCACCAGCGGCATCCCTACTAATATCTAAAACAAAACGAGGCTATCCACTACTACTGTAACATCTAACATGTTGTTGGACGTATTTGCCACAGCACTGTTACAAAGAAAGAATTAAATGTATGAGAATTGTAGATAATCTGATGGTGAGTCTAGAAAATGAAAGTAAGTCAATGGAAAAACTACTGCATACAAAAAGATGATTCAGTAAGGCAGCAGGATATAAAAGCAATTTGCAGAAGTCAGTAGGCTTCATAGAAACAAGGAAGAACCAGTGAGAAGATAACATAGAGAACACCCACATCCCATTTAATAGCAACCATAATTATAAAACTCCTAGGATTAAGAAGAAATATGTAAAAATCTATGAGAAAAATTTTATAATATTACCCAAAGACACAAAAGTGGACTTGAACAAATGAAAGACATACCTTAAGTGAATTTGTAAATTTAATATAATTCTAATAAAAAATTCAACAAGATTTTTGTTTGTTTTTTAGTTAGACAAGTTGATTCTTATGCTCATATGGAAAAAATAAACAAGAACTTCCAGGGAAACCCCAAATAGAAGAGCAATGAGGAGGGGCCAGTCTTACTAGACATTTAAAGTACTATAAAGCCTTCATAATTAAAATGGTGTAGAATTGGTACATGAACAGACAGACACTAGTGGAACATAATATAAAGTCAATCCAATACATGAAGAAATTTATTAATGATAAGGACGTTTCAAAATAATGAAAAAATGGACTCAAATAAATGCTGTTGAGACAACTAGGCATCATTTGGAAAAAGATAAACTTGTATCTATAGCTTATACTGCACACCTAGATAAACTCCAAATGGATCAGTTAATTAAACATAACAAAAATGGAAACCATACAAGTTATAGAAAAAAACATGTGTAGATTTCTGTATAGTATTCCCATGGGGGTAGTGGGGAAAGCATTTATATGATTCAAAATCTAGAATCAATAAAAGACTGATAAATTCTATTACATATAATTTTTAAAAATTACATGGCCCAAATACTGTAAGACCAAAGACAAAGAATTCACTGGACAAAATATTAACAACTCTATCACAGGAAAAAGTTAATCTCCCTAATATATAAAGATCTTCTAGAAATAAAAAGACGTAAGCCCAGTAGAAAAATGAGCACAAGACATGGACAGATAGTTTTAAAAGATTCATGCAAGTGGCCCTTAAAATAGTGAAACACACTTAACTCACTCAAGAAAGAAAAGCAAATTACATTACACTGAGATAGAATTCCTTGCTGTGTTGGCAAAAATCCAGTAGTTTGAGAGAACAATTTGTTGCCAAAGCTCTAGGGAAAGAGACATTGATATGCTACTGGTGGAAATGTAGAATGATACAGCCCTTAAGGAGGGGAATTTTGTATTTTTTGAATTAATTTTTTATTGGAGTATAGCTGAGTTACAATGTTGTGTTAGTTTCTGCTGTATAGCAAAGTGAATCATTTCTACATATACATATGTCCACTCTTTTTTTGTTCAAATTCTTTTCCATATAGGTCATTACAGAGTATTGAGTAGAGTTCCCTGTACTATACAGTAGATCCTTATTAGTTACCTATTTTATAGGGAAGTTTGTATTATCTAGCAAAATTACAAATAGATGCATTCACCCTTTAACCCAGCAATCACATTTTCTAGAAATCTATACTCAAAATACACTGCACAAACTTGAAATAATATGTGCACAAGGTTAGTCATTGTGGCATTATTTTTTTTTAACATCTTTATTGGAGTATAATTGCTTCACAATGGTGCGCCAGCTTCCGCTCTACAACAAAGTGAATCAGTTATACATATATATATATGTCCCCATATCTCTTCCCTCTTGCGTCTCCCTCCCTCCCACCCTCCCTATCCCACCCTTCTAGGTAGTCACAAAGCACAGAGCTGATCTCCCTGTGCTATGCGGCTGCTTCCCACTAGCTATCTATTTTACGTTTGGTAGTGTATATATGTCCATGCCACTCTCTCACGTTGTCCCAGCTTACCCTTCCCCCTCCCCGTATCCTCAAGTCCATTCTCTAGTAGGTCTGTGTCTTTATTCCCGTCTTGCCCCTAGGTTCTTCATGCCCTTTTTTTTTTTTTTTTTCAGATTCCATATATATGTGTTAGCATACGATATTTGTTTTTCTCTTTCTGATTTACTTCACTCTGTATGACAGACTCTAGGTCTATCCACCTCACTACAAATAACTCAATTTCGTTTCTTTTTATGGCTGAGTAATATTCCATTGTATATATGTGTGTGGCATTATTTTTAATGGCAAAAAACCTAGAAATGTCCCAAATACTATCAACAGTGGGGAGTTGAATAGTTAAACTATGACACATAATGGAATACTATGAAGCTATAAACATAACGAAGAATATTTTTATATGTTGCTATAGAATAATTGTCACATTGTGTGAGGAAAGGTGCAGAACAAGTTATATGATAGTTACCCTTTGAACAAAATGAAGCATTAGAAAGATAATCCAGAAACTAATGAAAATGGTTATTTATAGAAGGCGAGGAGGGGGAACTGGGATCGGGGTTAGGAGTGGAAGGGAGACTCCTCTGAGTTTATTTTTGACTTTAGAATCAAGTAATTATTTTACATATTCAAAAAATAAATTAAACCAAAAAGAAAAAAAGGACAAGCCCTAAAATTGAAAACAAACAAAATAAACCTAAATGTGTATGATATCGGTAACATAACCAAAAAGAAAGATTTATTTCAAATGACTTCTGAACACAGGACTTTGTCCTTCTTTAGTGGGATATATTGTAAGAACAAAACAAACTGCAAAGAACTCTTAAAACTTCATTTTGTAGTTTTATTGTTAGTACTAATACTGGTATTGTGAAACTGTTTTGTGTATGTTATAGGATAAAGCAAATAAGTTCAGTGTAAGAAGTAATAAAAATGTAAAATTAAATATGTTAAAAATTTAGTGTTTTAATTAAATTTAAATCAAATCCACAAGATACAGGTATTCTGAAGAAGCCAATAAGCTCACTGAAGAATATGAACAAGCTCAGTGACATGGAGTTTGGAAAGACTCTCTAAATGAGGAAACACAGAAGACTGTTCTTCAGTGGGCCAAGTATGATGATTCCTTAGACAACCTCTGTGAAGGTGAGGACATATAGTACCCTGGCAATGAATACGTAGATTGTTCTTAATCCTAAGCATTACATAGTTAGAATGGACCAGATGCTTGGAAGATAGGGAATATCATTATCTATGAAGAAAATTATTTCAAGTCACAGACAATAAAAGACATTTAAATATTTTGGCTTCTAGTCAAGGGAAATGTGAAGAGAACACTTTTCACAGATGGCTAGAAGGTCTCTGTGTAAAAGAAGTGACATACTACAGACATATCTGGATTACATGCAAGCAATAATGTGTGTTTGAGTGTGAGAGAGCTTTTACAAGATACCTGTTTGGAAAAGAAAGGGGACACACATTACAGAATTTCACCAGTGGGTTTGATGGAATTTTGACTGAAGGGGAATATCCAAGAAGGCCTAAGAACACGTATTTTCTCTACTTAAAAGAATTAAGGACTTTATCTAAAGTGCTACCATTCTCTGGGCACCCAGATTTCCAGCTATTCACTGAAAATGAAGTTTAAGGTTCATAAAACAAGATTCAAAAATTACTCTTGGAAATGTTTCATAAAGTCAAATTTTTTTCTTTTGCATCTTTATGGAATTCATTTATTCCCCTTAGGATTAAAAAAAAAACAGGCACACTTTAGGCTGCATTATAGAAATGTTCCCAAAATTATGGATTACGTTGTTTGTTTTAAATGTCGACTGTGGAAAATATTCAGACTCAGGGTTTGGGCACTGCTTTGAAGGTCTTGTTTTCAGAGAAATTGATAGCAAATAAACCAGAAAGTGGGTCCACATATGAAATCCATCCAAACAGGCAAGAAATAGTATCACTGTTTAATGTATTTGAAAGAATTTATACAAATATGAAAGAATTGGAAAAATTCAGAAACTTGTTGCAAAATATCCATTAAAGAAATGAGTTGAAATGTGCCTGTTTCTGGACAATGGAGTCCAAAGAGTGAAATAGCAATGAAAGTTTGAAGTCAGACCTTTAATTTAAAGCTATTTTTATTACAGGAGAACTATATTGTTTAAGTAAACAACTTTATTTTGTAATTGTGCTGAGTTTACATATGTATAATATTATTGTGAGTCAAAGTAAGACTTTGACAATTTGGCACAAATTTTAAAGTTTAATATTGAAAAAAATGAGGATTATCAAAATTTAAAAATGAATAAAATTTAAAATTTTCACAGGAGAAATATAGCAAATTATAGACTATAGAAGAAAAGATTAGAGAGCTTGAAGACAGAGATAGAAACTATTCAAAATGAAGCAGAGGAAAAAAAAGACTGAAAAAGAAAGGATCAGAGTAAAAGTGATCTGTGAGACATATCAAGCAGTTTAACATACATGTAACTGAAGTTTCAGAAGAACTGGGGGCTATACGAATATTTAAAGAAATAATGGCTAAAAATTCCAAGTTTGAAAGCTCAATGAAATCCAGGCATAATAAGCTTAAAGAAAACCATGCCAAGGCACATAATAATCAAACTTCTAAAAACCAAGGATAAAGAAAATATTCTAAAAGCAGCTAGATAAAAAAGACAAGTTACATATAGAGCAGGGATTGGCAAACTATGGCTATGGGTCAAATCTGGCTCACCTCTTGTTTCTGTAACTAAAGTTTAGTTGGAATACAGCACATGCATTCATTTATGTATTTGCTATGGCTGCTTCTGTGCCACCTTGGCAGAGTTGAGTAGTTTCAATGGAGACTATATGCCTTGCAAAACCTAAAAGACTACCTGAACCTTTACAGGAAAGTTTGCCATCCCCCACTACAGAAAAACAAAGAAAATAATGACAGCTGATTTCTTATAACGGCTAAGCAAGGCAGAAGACAAGGTTGACCTAGAATTTTTTACGCAGCAAAAATACCTGTCACACATAAAGATGAAATAAAGACCATTTTTTTTCCTGTGCAAAGTGTAAAGGGTTTTTTATTCTATTTTGTGTAACATAGGCAAAATTATTTGTCAATAAATTTTTAAGGAATTTCACATGTTCTGATTCTTTCCACTGCCAATCACCTTAGTTCCTCCAAACTCATAATCTTCAAGATAAAATAGCCTTTTCAAAAAGAAGTTGTCATGTGAGTCAGCCCACAATTCTTTTAGTTGGGCTTCTTTGATCTCCAGTGGAATATGGACATACTTCAAAATTCCCCACTTGTAATCTTTGGGATCCAATTTCCTCAAGCAATTTACTTTAGGACCATGTTTAGGGTCAGGAGATGGATCTGCCTGTTTCTGAATTTGACACCCTCTAAAAATGTATTAGGTTCAAATCGTATTCACTCCTAAACCATCACACCCTAGAACAGTACATAGAGATCGTTGGGATATGCAAATACTGAAGATAAAAAAAGTTTGACTGTTAGGTTTTTCATAGTTTAGTTGGCAGCTCTGTCTTGTAGTTCTTCCCCACTGATCTAACGGGTAGTTCTATGAGTAAAGGAAACCACAGTTACTCCGTGAGGCGTTTCCAATGATGTAGGTTTACAGAAAAAGCCTCATTGGGATAGACCTCAACTAAAGACCATTTTAAACAAACAAAAGATGAAATGATAAAGGAAGTTCTTCAGGCAGAAAAAAACAACATGAAAAATTTGGATCAACACAAAGGAATAGAGAGTACAAAAAATGATAAATACTTGGTAAAATATTTTTCTCAAATTTTATCTCTTAAAAAGATAAATGATTAAAGTAAAAATAATTAAAGTGCATTTGGGATTTTAGCTTATGTAGAAGTAATAAGTGTGACAACAAAACCACAAAGGACATAAGGGAGGAAATGAAAGTATGTCTTTGTAAGTTTCTTGCACTGTGACAAGATAAGGGTGTATATTGTAAACTCTTGAACTGAACTGTCCAATACAGTAGCCACTCACCATATGTGGCTATTAAAATTTAAATTAGAAAAAAATTAAAAATTCAGTTCCTTAGTCATACTAGCTATATTTCAAGTCTTAAATAGTCATATGTGGCTAGTGGTTACCATACTGGACAATGCAGACATAGAACTCCATCTTCACAGAAAATTCTGTTGGAAAGAATGGCTCTAAAGCAATAAAAACAAAACAAAACAAAGAGAAAAGAGGAGGAAGAACTAAAATGCCAAAAGCCAAGGTAAAAAAATCATTTTAAAATTCACTTAGTCTAAACATTGGAATGGAAATAAGAAAAAAGAAACAAAGAACAGATGAGACATATAGAAACAAAATAGCAAGATGATAGATGGAAATCCAATCTTATTAATAATTATAATAAGTATAAATGACATCCCAATTAAAGGGTAGAGATGGTCAGGTTACATAAAAAGTAAGACTCAAGTACATTCTGTCTATAGGAAACCTACTTGAAATGTAAAGGCACAGATATGACAAAAGAAAAAAATAGAAAATATATACCATGCAAACACTTAAGAAAGCTGAAATGGCTCCATGAATATCAGACTAAGTAAATATTACAGCAATGGATATTACTAGGAATAAAGAAAGGCCATTTCATAATGATAAAGTGGTCAATTCAGCAAAAGGACATAACAATCCTAAATTGTAAAATATATAATAAAAGATCCTCCAAAATATAGGAGGCAAAACCTAATAGAAATGAGAGATAGATAAGTCCACAAATTTGGTTTAAATCCAAATTATTAATATTAAATATAACTGCATTAAACGCACTAGATAAAAGACAAAGGCTGCCAAAATGGAAAAAAAGCAAAACAAAACAAAATGTGACTATACGCTATCTGTCAGAAATACACTTAAAACCTAGGAAGTTGAAAGTAGAGAAATGGAAAAGGAGATATGCACCCCATTCAAAAGAAAGCTGGTGTAGCTATATTAACATCAGTCAAAAGTGACTTTAAGGCAAAAAGCATTATCAGTGAACAAAAACACTGCCCAATAATGAAAACCATTCAATTCACCAGGAAAATATGTCAATTCAAAAATTTAAATTATACTTATAACATAGCACTAGAATATATAAAGCAAAAATTATCAGAACTACAAAAAATTTATCAGAAGAATAAATTCACAAACATAGTGGAAGATTATAAAAACCTCTTCTTAGTAATTTGTAATACATATAGAAAAAAATCACTTAGGATATAAAAATTTTTAATAAACAATTTATAAATTTGTTTTAAATTTTGTGCTAATGGGTGTCTCTAAACCTTGCATCCAACAAAAGCAAAACACATATTTTTCCATGATGCATATACATAACAATTGCAAACACCTTGTCTATTAGAAAAATTTCAACAAATTTCCAAAGGTTGATATTGAACAGGAAGTGTTCTTCAACTACAATGGATTTAAGTTTTAATAACAAAAAGATAATTAGAAAACTCCCACGTTTGGAAATTAAGAAATATTAGTTTATTCAACAAATATTTAATGCATGCATACTATAAGCCAGGCACAGTCTAGACACTTGGGATTACTATATCAGAGAGAAATTTATAATTAAAAGTCTGACTATACCAAATGTTGGAGAGAATGTGGAGTCATGAGAACTTTTACCCTGCTGGTGGAGTGTAAATCATTACAACCACTTTTGAAAATAAGTTGATCTTTTCTAATAGAGCTGAAGCTCATACCTTATGATTCAGCAAGTCCATCTGTATGTATAAACTTTAGAAAAACTCGTTATGTGCAACAAAAGATATGTACTAGAGCATTAGTAACAATAGTAATATCCTAAATTTTAAAACAACTGAAAGGTCCATCAACAGTAGAATACAGCAGTAGAATACAGGCAAATACGTTGCAGTATATTCATGCAATGGAATACAGTAGAAAAATAAATATAAACAACACACAGCTATCCTCAAAACACTGATGACTTTTACAAATATAATGTTGTGAAAAAGAAGCAAGACACAAAATGATAAATTGTATGGTTCCATTCATATAAAGTTCAAATGAACGAATTCATTGTGATTCTATCCATATAATGTTCAAAAACAGGCAAAATAACACTACATTTTTAGCACTGTATAAATATATGATAAAATATAAAGAAAAGCAAGACAATTATCATCATGGCAATCAAGGCAGTGGTTACCCACAGGAGGGAGGGAGTTTTGACTCCAGCATAGCAGTGAGGGACATTGGGGAGGGGAGGAAAGATGATTGCAGTACTCTGTTTCTTGATCTGGGTAGAGTGATTATTCATTAAATTGTACATGTATGTTTATTTACTTTTATGTATTTGTCCTCTATTTCACAGTTAACAAAGGTCCAAGAAAAGGAAAGGGAGAGAGGGCAGACAGCAGAAGCAAGAAGAACTACAACCTGCAGCCCGTGGAATAAAAACCACATTCACAGAAAGATAGACAAAATGAAAAGGCAGAGGGCTATGTACCAGATGAAGGAACAAGATAAAAGCCCAGAAAAAAAAACTAAATGAAGTGGAGATAGGCAATCTTCCAGAAAAAGGATTCAGAATAATGATAGTGAAGATGATCCAGGACCTCGGAAAAAGAATGGACGCAAAGATTGAGAAGATGTAAGAAATGTTTAACAGAGACCTAGAAGAATTAAAGAACAAACAAACAGAGATGAACAATACAATAACTGAAATGAAAACTACACCAGAAGGAAGCAATAGCAGAATAACTGAGGCAAAAGAAAGGATAAGTGACCTGGAAGACAGGATGGTGGAATTCACTGCTGCGGAACAGAATAAAGAAAAAAGAATGAAAAGAAATGAAGACAGCCTAAGAGACCTCTGGGACAACATTAAACGCAACAACATTCACATTATAGGGGTCCCAGAAGGAGAAGAGAGAGAGAAAGGACCAGAGAAAATATTTGAAGAGATTATAGTCGAAAACTTCCCTAACATGGGAAAGGAAATAGGCACCCAAGTCCAGGAAGTGCAGCAAGTCCCATACAGGATAAACCCAAGGAGAAACACGCTGAGACACATAGTAATCAAATTGGTAAAAATTAAAGACAAAGAAAAATAATTGAAAGCAGCAAAGGAAAAACGACAAATAACAACATACAAGGGAACTCCCATAAGGTTAACAGCTGATTTCTCAGCAGAAACTCTACAAGCCAGAAGGGAGTGGCATGATATACTTAAAGTGATGAAAGGGAAGAACCTACAACAAAGATTACTCTACCCGGCAAGGACCTCATTCAGATTCGATGGAGAAATCAAAAGCTTTACAGACAAGCAAAAACTAAGAGAATTCAGCACCACCAAACCACCTTTACAACAAATGCTAAAGGAACTTCTCTAAGTGGGAAACACAAGAGAAGAAAAGGACCTACAAAAAAAAAAAAAACCCAAAATGATTAAGAAAATGGTCGTAGGAACCTACATATCGATTATTACCTTAAACGTGAATGGATTAAATGCTCCAACCAAAAGACATAGGCTTGCTGAATGGATACAAAAACAAGACCCATCTATATGCTGTCTACAAGAGACCCACTGCAGACCTAGGGACACACAGAGACTGAAAGTGAGGGGATGGAAAAAGATATTCCATGCAAATGGAAATCAAAAGAAAGCTGGAGTAGCAATACTCAAATCAGATAAAATAGACTTTAAAATAAAGAATGTTACAAGAGACAAGGAAGGACACTACATAATGATCAAGGGATCAATCCAAGAAGAAGATATAACAATTATAAATATATATGCACCCAACATAGGAGCACCTCAATACATAAGGCAACTGCAAACAGCTATAAAAGAGGAAATTGACAGTAACACAATAATAGTGGGGGACTCTAACACCTCACTTACTCCAATGGACAGATCATCCAAAATGAAAATAAATAAGGAAACAGAAGCTTTAAAAGACACAATAGACCAGATAGATTTAATTGATATTTATAGGACATTCCATCCAAAAACAGCAGATTACACGTTCTTCTCAAGTGCACATGGAACATTCTCCAGGATAGATCACATCTTGGGTCACAAATCAAGCCTCAGTAAATTTAAGAAAATTGAAATCATATCAAGCATCTTTTCTGACCACAACGCTAGGAGATTAGAAATGAATTACAGGGAAAAAAACGTAAAAAACACAAACACATGGAGGCTAAACAATACGTTACTAAATAACCAAGAGATCTCTGAAGAAATCAAAGAGGAAATCAAAAAATACCTAGAGACAAATGACAATGAAAACACGACGATCCAAAACCTATGGGATGCAACAGAAGCAGTTCTAAGAGGGAAGTTTATAGCTATACAAGCCTACCTCAAGAAACAAGAAAATCTCAAATAAACAATCTAACCTTACACCTAAAGTAACTAGAGAAAGAAGAACAAACAAAACCCAAAGTTAGCAGGAGAAAAGAAATCATAAAGATCAGAGCAGAAATAAATGAAATAGAAACAAAGAAAACAATAGCAAAGATCAATAAAACTAAAAGCTGGTCCTTTGAGAAGATAAACAAAATTGATAAACCATCAGCCAGACTCATCAAGAAAAAGAGGGAGAGGACTCAAATCAATAAAATTAGAAATGAAAAAGGATAAGTTACATCAGACACCGCAGAAATACAAAGCATACTAAGAGACTACTACTAGCAACTCTATGCCATTAAATGGACAACCTGGAAGAAATGGACAAAGTTTTAGAAAGGTATAACCTTCCAAGACTGAACCAGGAAGAAATAGAAAATATGAACAGACCAATCACAAGTAATGAAATTGAAACTGTGATTAAAAATCTTCCAACAAACAAAAGTCCAGGACCAGATGGCTTCACAGGTGAATTCTATCAAACATTTAGAGAAGAGCTAACACCCATCCTTCTCAAACTCTTCCAAAAAATTGCAGAGGAAGGAACACTCCCAAACTCATTCTATGAGGCCACCATCACCCTGATACCAAAACCAGACAAAAATGTCACAAAGAAAGAAAACTACAGGCCAATATCACTGATGAACAGAGATGCAAAAATCCTCAACAAAATACTAGCAAACAGAATCCAACAACACATTGAAAGGATCATACACCATGATCAAGTGGGATTTATCCCAGGGATGCAAGGATTCTCCAATATACGCAAATCAATCAATGTGATACACCATATTAACAAATTGAAGAATAAAAACCATATGATCATCTCAATAGATGCAGAAAAAGCTTTTGACAAAATTCAACACCCATTTATGATAAAAACTCTCCAGACAGTGGGCATAGAGGGAACCTACCTCAACATAATAAAGGCCATATACAACAAACCCACAGCAAACATCATTCTCAATGGTGAAAAACTGAAAGCATTTCCTCTAAGATCAGGAACAAGACAAGGATGTCCACTCTCACCACTATTATTCAACATAGTTTTGGAAGTCCTAGTCATGGCAATCAGAGAAGAAAAAGAAATAAAAGGAATACAAATTGGAAAAGAAGTAAAACTGTCACTGTCTGCAGATGACATGATACTATACATAGAGAATCCTAAAGATGCTACCAGAAAACTCCTAGAGCTAATCAATGAATTTGGTGAAGTTGCAGGATACAAAATTAATGCACAGAAGTCTCTTGCATTCCTATACACTAATGATGAAAAATGTGACAGAGACATTACGGAAACACTCCCATTTACCATTGCAACAAAAAGAATAAAATACCTAGGAATAAACCTACCTAGGGAGACAAAAGACCTGTATGCAGAAAACTATAAGACACTGATGAAAGAAATTAAAGATGATACCAACAGATGGAGAGATACACCATGTTCTTGGATTGGAAGAATTAATATTGTGAAAATGACTATACTACTCAAAGCAATCTACAGATTCAATGCAATCCGTATCAAATTACCAATGGCATTTTTCAGACAACTAGAACAAAAAAATCTTAAAATTTGTATGGAGACACAAAAGACCGCGAATAGCCAAAGCAGTCTTGATGGAAAATAATGGAGCTGGAGGAATCAGACTCCCTGACGTCAGACTATACTACAAAGCTACAGTAATCAAGACAATATGGTACTGGCACAAAAACAGAAACATAGATCAATGGAACAAGATAGAAAGCCCAGAGATAAACCCACGCACCTATGGTCAACTAATCTATGACAAAGGAGACAAGGATATACAATGGAGAAAAGACAGTCTCTTCAATAAGTGATGCTGGGAAAATTGGACAGCTACATGTAAAAGAATGAAATTAGAACACTCCCTAACACCATACACAAAAATAAACTCAAAATGGATTAGAGACCTAAATGTAAGACCAGGCACTATAAAACTCTTAGAGGAAAACATAGGCAGAACACTCTATGACATAAATCACAGCAAGATCTTTTTTGATCCACCTCCTAGAGTAATGGAAATAAAAGCAAAAATAAACCAATGGGACCTAATGAAACTTAAAAGCTTTTGCACAGCAAAGGAAACCATAAACAAGACGAAAAGACAACCCTCAGAATGGGAGAAAATATTTGCAAATGAATCAATGGACAAAGGATGAATATCCAAAATATATAAACAGCTCATGCAGCTCAATATTAAAAGAACAAACAACCCAACCAAAAAATGGGCAGAAGACCTAAATAGACATTTCTCCCAAGAAGACATACAGATAGCCAAGAAGCACATGAAAAGCTGCTCAACATCACTAATTATTAGAGAAATGCAAGTCAAAACTACAATGAGGTATCACCTCACACAAGTTAGAATGGGCATCATCAGAAAATCTACAAACAACAAATGCTGGAGAGGGTGTGGAGAAAAGGGAACCCTCTTGCACTGTTGGTGGGAATGTAAACTGATACAGCCACTATGGAGGACAGTATCGAGGTTCCTTAAAAAACTAAAAATAGAATTACCATATGATCCAGTAATCCCACTACTGGGTATATACTCAGAGAAAACCATAATTCAAAAAGACACATGCACCCCAATGTTCATTGCAGCACTATTTACAATAGCCAGGTCATGGAAGCAACCTAAATGCCCATCAACAGACGAATGGATAAAGAAGATGTGGTACATATATGCAATGGAATATTACTCAGCCATAAAAAGGAACGAAATTGGGTCATTTGTTGAGACGTGGATGGATCTAGAGACTGTCATACAGAGTGAAGTAAGTCAGAAAGAGAAAAACAAATATTGTATATTAACACATATATGTGAAACCTAGAAAAATGGTACAGATGAACCAGTTTGCAGGGCAGAAATTGAGACACAGATGCAGAGAACAAACGTATGGACACCAAGGGGGGAAAGCTGCGGGGGGGTGGGGGTGTGATGAACTGGGTGATCGGGATTGACATGTATACACTGATGTGTATAAAATTGGTGACTAATACGAACCTGCTGTATAAAAAAATCAATAAAATAAAATTTAAAAATTAAAAAAAAGAAAAGAAGCATTATTCATATTTATTTTGTTATGTAGTTATTGAAACTTTTATAAATAAATATATTTTTAAAAAAGAAAAGGGAGAAAAAGGTGAGAAAACTTAGAGAACAGCATGACTAAAGGTGGGGAGGCATGAAAGTGTGCTGGGTGTATGTGCATCTAGAAGGCAAACAGTGAGGCAGAAAGAGGTGGGAAAAAATGAAGCTGGAAGCTATGGGAAGCCTTTGGAATATTTTAAGCTGGTTTGTGAGAAGGCTTAAATGTGAATTTTAAGTAGATTCTTCTAAATGCTGTGAGGAGAGGGATTTACAGGGAGGAGAGAGGGGAGGGGCAGAGGAAAGGCTGAAAGTGGAACTGTCCCAATCCTCCAGGCATGAGATAACCAGGGCCTGAAGGATGGCATTGCCTATAGAAAAGGGAGAAGGGAATGGATTAGAGAATGGTCTATGGGATCAGAGATTACTGTAAATCTTCCTATTTTGAAAAATACACAATTGCTTCAGGACTCTTTCAGCTTTGGGTCTGTGCTTCAAATGTGGGCAGTGGGGTGCCAAAATATCACAGAGCTGGTCTCAAGGGTAAATAAATCTATTTCTTTCCAAGCTAAACTCAGACAAGTAAGACTCTCCCAGTTTTCAAGTCCTCCTGGAAAGGAAAGGCAAGCTCCTTCCTCTCACGGATCCAGCACTCTCAAGAAGTCCTTTAAGAAATCTTACTTAAATGCTTCATCCTGCCTCTTGTCCTCATAGTGGAATCAGGGTATGATGCTGCCCTCTACCCTCTGTGCTGGTTTGTTTCAGAGTTTAAAATCTATGGAGAATCTCCTTCTAGCTTTTCCTTCTCTCTTACCTCTGTTGATTATTTACTTTCTTCCCTTAGACTTTAGACTCAAATTATAGCCCTGGTATCATCTCCATGCTCCATCTCCATCTGCATTGAACTTGTCTCCTCAATCACTCTTTTTTATGAAAAGAATATCCCTGAAACACTAATAAAAATCCACAAGTATGAAGCAGAGAGGGCTTATGTCCCAGAGATCTCATTACAATTGAAACACCAGTGATTTCAAAGTTCTAGTAATGTAAAATTGTGAGCAGTTTATTGTCTTTCACACCTGCAAGTGTCTTGGACGGTACTCATTGTTCTGCTGAGCAGCAAAAGCCACTAATGTCCTTGGTAAGAGGGAATTGATTTTTAATAATACATGAAAACTGGAAGGATGTGTGATATGGTGATGGATGAGCTAGGATGAATACGAGATTGGGTATGTGACTCAGGATCACCCTCTGAGGGGAACTGAGTCCCAGTTTAATGCATTTTATCCAGGCAACTACCAGTGAAATTGCCCTCTGCTTCTTGGAGACCCAGATAACACTGCTGAGAATAGCAAGTTCTTTTTTTTTTTTTCATCAATTTTATACACATCAGTGTATACATGTCAATCCCAATCGCCCAATTCAGCAAGTTCTTGTTGAAATTGTCCTACTTAGGTTGTTTAAAACTAACCTCAATCCCTGGAATACTGTTTTTCTGATCCAGGTTTGATGTTTGGTTTTTAATTTGATTTTACTATCCTGGAAAAACTGATCTTTATATCTCCTTTGTTATATATTTGATCAATGTGGAGACTTTTTGTTTGTTTGTTTTGGTTTGGTCATAGAACAGAAATAGGGAAGGCATAAGCAGAGGACAAAAAGGCCTCAATTTTATTATAGTATAAAGTACCCTGGGCTAACATTACAGTAAATTACTAGCCTATCAGCTCAGGAACTCAAAGGGAAGAGAAACCCTAGCTTTACAGCACAGTAACCTTTCTCTTCATAATATCCCTTCTCAGTTAGCTACCAATCTTATAACCAGTAGCAGGGTACTTTTTCTGAGCCTGTCTTTAGTAGAATAAGGGTATAAATCAGGAGTTCTTCTCTGTGACATACAGGATGGGGATACAGGCTTGGCATCATCCCATTCTCAAACATTTGAGGGGAGGAGAGAGCATGCAGTCCTCTGACCTTGAAGTTTGACTAAAACTTGGCCCCATTCTTTGACACTTTGATGGTGGAATATGCTGCTGGGGGTTCCCCTGGGTGGCTAGGTGATAATTCTTATTTCAAAGCTACAAGCACTTTTTTATCTTGCAAGAGGTGGGGACTTCCATGTGTCTTACAGTAAGTATTCCTTCGTACAAGGAAAGCCAGTAAATGGGCCATTTAACTGTGTGAACATAAGCCATAGATCATCAAAGTAGATGGCTAAAACCAAAGATAACCTGCTCTCTAAGATAAGGCAGAGTTGGAGCTCTGCAGGCTATGTGTCCTTAAGGGAGATGTTTCTTTTTCTAGGTATGGATTCAGGCTTCATTCATTCATCTATTCAACATATATTTATTGAGCATCCCCCAGGTGCCAGGCACTATTCTAGCGCTGGAGATATTGCAGTGAACAAAACCAAACCTCTGCCATAATGGATCTTACACCTAGTTGGAGGTGAAAGACAATAAATAAATACATAAATGAATAAACAAACAAGTAAAAATACAGTATCACAGATGGTAATGGCTGTGGAGATGTATAAAGCAAAGTAGAGGGACTAGAGTATTCCAGAGTGAAGGGGATCCTAGTGCCTTAAAACAAATAAAGCAGGCATTGTGTCTATAAACTGTGAATGTGTAGTTGACCACAGAAGATGGAGCTGCTTTCATGTAAGACTTCTTAAAACAGGGGCTTCAGGGTCTTGGTGAAAAAGTTGGAGAAAGGGCCCTCCTCCTCACTTCTGCCTAAGATGCAGCACCTTTGCAGTCCTTTGAAGATGTGGATTACTTTTGGGGGACCCTGTTCATGACATAATCATGAATACTAGTGTAGCTGTGTGTGTTGAACAGAACCATAGTGCACCCTCACAGTGGTTGCTCTACTAGGGCAGCTGACAGTGCCTTGTTGGCCCTTGGAATACCACCTCATAGCAAAAGGGAAGTGGTAGGAACCACTTTTGATAGTATTTTTAGGGCCTTTGAGAAGTCTGGAGAGAGCATAAGTAGAGGCATTAGTAAGAGTGAGACCTGAAAAATTTTTTATATATTGTCCACAGACTTCCTTAAGATATGACAGGTGAGAAGGGGCCTAGAAATTTGCATAAGTCAGTATTAAGGAACTAAATTTCTAAAAATTCTTTTAAACGGAAGAGAAGTCTGAGGCAGGCATACCACAGTCCGTACCCTGCCCAGATACTTGGACATAATTTCCTCCAAATTTGACTGATACTCTGGGAGAGGCAATTTGCCAAGCAAAATTGCCCCATGGCACCAGAAATTGTGGGTGTTCTCAGGTGGTACAGCATTATCCATGCCTGATGAGGATCCTGACTTGGGGACAAACCAGGCCCTGAGCTATTGGCAACTTTCTGGGGGCAGAAAAATATATGGAGAGGATGCATGAGGAGGGTGCACCAGGCCCTGCACCAGAGGTCATGGGTGGCTCCAGAGCTTGGAATGTCTGTGGCTATGGCCAACTGCCCAGCAACACTTGGACAGGAACTAGTCATGTCCAGAGTGGCACAGGATAAATGACTAAACATGCACTGAAAGGGGAAAAACCCTTTGCAAGTGTTGATACAAGAAAAGCTGTTGCAGTGGGCAATGAAGAAAGGGGAAGTAGTGTGAAAACAAGCAAAGCAGGTTTAATTGAAATGACAGGCTATTTTCAGTGGAAGTGCAGACTGCATGAGAAGTCGGAAGGTCCCCTGGTATTCTTGCTCTGAGTAAAGTTAATATGAGTGAAAAAGAAATGGGGAGGGGTGGCCTTTAGGATTCCTAAAATTAGGTTGAAGGCACAAAGCAAGCAACTGAAAGCCCAGCTCTGGGCTTAAGTGAGGGGTGTGTGTGTGTGTGTGTGTGTGTGTGTGTGTGTGTGTGTGTGTGTGTGTCACCTCATGACCATATCTGTGACAGTAGAGACTCCTGAGTGTGTGAACAGTTGGACCCCCTCTCCAGTCAGAGGCTTATATGGATTTCGGATCTTTGCAAATGGCCATGCCCATTTCTCTGTACAAGTGTGGAGGAGATGAGCAAAGCAGGTTGGCTGTAACATCAGGCCACCCACCCTCTCATGATGAGAAAATTTAGTCTATGTGACAGACAAAATCCACAATAATGTGAGTATTCTCAGCCTCTCAGTCTTTCTTACCCTCTTGGAAGGAGACCCCTGTCACTGACAGCTGGGGCTCCTGGTACCTGTGCAGATCAGGGAACTGAGGAACAGAATCAAAGGAGCTGAAACAAGGACAAGGAGTTTCTTCTTGCAGAAGAGAAAAAGAATACACTCAAGAAGTAAAGGGGGTGGGGGATTGAAGAAGCAAGGGCCAGGCTTGAGAGAAAGTTTGGGGGTGTTGGGGGAGAGAGGAGAGAGAAGGGCAGCAACAGCTATGATCACATGAGCGAGATGAATAGAGAAGGAGGGAAGAGAAGTTTAAGATGTTTTGCTCTGTGCTAAGAATGTAAACCCCTTTAGAGTTTTTCCAGAGACATAATAAAAATCTCAATTGCTTTTTAATTCTTTTTTGTTATTAGATGTGTTTCTTTTGAATGTGATATCATGCTGAGATGGGCCACAAGGCAGCTCAGCTTCATAAAATTTACATTTGGGGAGTACTGTCTGGGATTGCGGACCTATGGTGCAGCAGTCAGCTGTTCCTTGATTTTGACCATCATTCTAGATCTGAGTCAAGCGAGCATCTTTATTACAATTGCTGGATTTATAGTGCAAAAAGTACACCAGCTATATAAAATAGACACTGGAGATAAACTAGACACGAGACAGAGGAAAATGGCAGAGACTACTAAGAATCACAATTTTAGTGACAATTTGAGGTTTGGAACTAGGTGTACCTGATGGAGACCTTTATCTATGCAGCATGGAGTCTCTTCCCCCCATGAGCTGACGAGATTGGGATGAAGGAATAGAACAGCTAAGGTGATTCCCAGAGGAAAAGAAAAAGGCAGGAAGCAGAAGAGGAGTGCATAGGGCTTATTTTTTCTTGCTGTGTCTGAACACTCTAGTGATATGGCCAGAGTACCTACCCATTCAGCTTGGGGATGGACCCAATTAACAAACCCCAGGGCCCTGGCTTCCAAGAGGGCCCAGCACTGTAACCCAAACAGCTGACTGAGGCTCTGCTCCACTCTCTGCATCTGTCCCCCTTATTTTTCTGAGACTAGACCTCTCCTATTTCCCCTTGTCTCAATTTCACAGAGAATTCCTAAAATTATCTGGTTCTGAATCTGAGGCGCCAATTGTCTCCTTGTATTTTCAAGTCTTGGTGCTAGTCCACACCCCAGATCCCACCTACCCTTGGCTCTCCAATGTCTGACTTGGAACTTGACTGGATCAGCCACACCCCTTGATCTCTGCACTGTTTCCCATATTCTTTCATGCTTCTCCAATAATTTCCCCTCCCTCTAGGCTCAGACCCCTGTACTCTCAGCAGACCTCATGCCAGCGTCTCTGGGGAGCATGATGTAATCTTATGCTGAAAGCCTTGACATACATGGTATCCGCAACAACAGTGGCAAAGGGCCTTGTATGATGGCATAACCCAGCTCCTACTGTATGGGGGCTATGTTTAATGTAAGGTTAAGGCTAAGATGGGAGGCCCTGTGTTGGGAACAGGGTCAGTTCTTGTAGGTAGAAGGCAGGGGCCTATCTGAAGAGTGAGGGAGCTGGCAAGGTGAAATCATCCATGTGAAGTGCTGGTCAAGAGATGTGAAGTAACAGACCTAGGCAAAAAATCTGAAAATCATGCCAGTCTTTTCTGACTATAGCAAAAGTCTCCAGGGAAAGACGAACAGCAGGGTTGAATCCATAAGCCCTGAGAATATGCTTGCTATAAACTTATACTGTGTAAGCTCCGCTGTTTTTGGTGTGTCTTGTCTGTTTCTAGTTTTCCTACAGCTCCTTTTTGGTAAAGTCTTTTCGTGAATACCAGCGCACTTTGGCTGTGCTTAGGGAAACCAAGGAAAAGCATTTCTGTCTTCTCCTGAGCTTTAGGAATAACCTGTGGGACACATGGTGGAGGTGGGAGTGATAACTGAGGTGAGAGTCACAAGTCTGTGGAACGGAGGAAGGATGGAATGAGCAAGCAAATAGGATTGAATCATAGAAAATACAATAGGTTTTTAAAATTTCTCCATATATTTGTTTTGGGAAATCAAATTTCTAATGGCTGCATAATACTTTATTGTATCAACACTGCCTTTGATTAAACATTTTGCTGTTTAGGATATTTCCCCACTTGTTTCTATTTTAATAGCAGTAAGACAAGGAATAAGCCAAAGAGTTTTTTAGTGCCAGAAAAGTTTCTCTGGGCCAGCCCCACTCCTCACCACTAGAGTATGCAAGCAGGGAAACCTCAAGGTAACACATTTGCTATCGCTGAACCACTAGTATACGAAACACTCACCCATACCTAGCTCTTCCCCATCTTGAAATGATACAGCTTTTCTCTTCCCCAGATTTACTTCTTCTTGTGAACTTCATTTTGGTTTCTGAACACTTGGCTTCTCCAATTTACTAAGGTCATTATTAGTTAATATGCTGCTGCCCAGGTATTGTTTGCTTTGCAATCTGAAGTCATCTGTAAATGTATTAAATTCAATTTTTCTTCCTCCTCCTCCTTTCCCTTTCCCAGGAGTCCTCCTGACTCCGCTCCTCAAAAAGGGAAAGGCATTGTCACAAAGGTTGAGACACTCAGTGTATGTCTGTACCTGGGTGGTGGGCCTGCTGAGGGGGAATTACCCTTACATAATCCCTCCTCCCCATCCCTTCCACACATTGTCGACAGTTCGCCCTTTCAACTGTGAGCTGATGCAGTGTTATTCAGAGTTAGAAATAATATTACCCAATATTACCCAGTCCAATCCCCTAACAGATCAGGAAAATGATTTATTCAGGGTCTCTGAACTAATAAATGGAAGAAACAAAACTGAATTCAGGTCTCCTAAAATCCACTACCTGTGAGCTGGAGAGTAATGGATGAGGGAATGGGACCCAGTGGTTCTTGTTAAATTATTCATTCAACAAACGTACTGAGCATTTACTTACTACGCGCCAGGTTCTATTTTAGGTGCTGGGGATTCCGTGCTGGAGGACACGGAGGAGACAAAAATCTCTGTTCTTACGGAGCTTTCTTTCTCAAAACTGAAGCGCTTTGCCTCACCGTGCTGGGTCTCATATGGGAGGGAATCCCATCTTTTCTCGGCTCCTGTACTACCTTACCTACAACGAGGGCTGATTTACTGCAGAAGCAGAAGGGAGTGGCGGAAACCTCCGTAGTGCCCTCCCGCGCCTCTGCACCTCTAAGGCCGGGCGGGGCCGGCTCCAGGGCGCCACCGCGCCCCAGCTCTAGTCTGGGTAATAGGGTCGGCCTCGCTACCCGCTCTGCTTCCCTGCTGGAGGACAGAGAAGCAGGACCGGCTCTAACGTCATCCTCAGAGAAAGGATTTCGGGCGGGTGAAAATCCTTCCAAGGCAGTCGCGCTCAGTGTCTACCACCCAGGCTAGGGGAGGGACGATGTCTCCCCGACCTGGGGATTTATGCAGCAAACTGCTCTCTCATGCTTCCCTATTAAACATTGCAGCCACACGCTCTTTCAGCTGAGGCCACTGCAGCGTCCCCTCCCCTCCCGCTTCGCCCGCTAGCTCAGACTCCAGAGCCCCACTGCAGCTTCCCAACCATCCTCCCTTTTCTTCTCCACTTCCTGGTTGCCATGGAGACACACGTCTTTTAAGGGCCGTGCGTCGCCTTGGAAACAGAGGAGCATCCGCGGCTCGGCTGGGAGACCCGCCCTTGTCACTTCCAACCACACTCGCTAGCGCTGCCCGTTAATGGCCGAGGGGAGTCCCGAGCTCGACCCGCTACTGGCCTCTGCCTCGACCTGAGCGCCTGTGCGAGCGCTTCTGTGACCCAGGGAACCCGCAGGCACTTGCCGCTCTTGGCGCCCAGAGGGCGGAGCTGACACGGGTGCAATTCAGGAGGCTAGGTAGGGCAGGGCGCTTTCGCCCCGTGGCGAGCCGGAGAGACGCCGGCCCTGCGACTGTAGCGCGATCCTCGTCCCGCAGGCTCTTCCCGGCCTCCCGATCCTGCCCGCACCCTCCGCCCGAGACTCACCTCCTGACGTCGGCTCCCCGCCCCTCTCGGGAGCCTCCTCTTACCTCCGCTCCTCCCAGCCCCTCCGGGCACCTCTCCCCCTCCCCGTACCTTCCCCCCACCTCGAGGCCGGGCTGGACCGGACCCGGAGCCGCCACCGCCCGCTTCTGCCATTCAATGGAGGACGGTCTGCTGGAGATCATGACGAAGGACGGCGGCGACATGCCGGCACCTCTGGAGGTGTCCACGGTGCCGGCCGTGGGGGACGTGATCTCCGGGGAGTACAACGGCGGCATGAAGGAGCTGATGGAGCACCTCAAGGCCCAGCTGCAGGCCCTGTTTGAGGACGTGAGGGCCATGCGTGGGGCCCTGGACGAGCAGGCCTCGCACATCCAGGTGCTCTCGGACGACGTGTGCGCCAACCAGCGGGCCATCGTCTCCATGTGCCGGATTATGACCACCGCGCCCCGCCAGGGTGGCCTGGGCGTGGTCGGCGGCAAGGGGAGCTTCCCGGGCGCCCCCCAAGAGCCGGAGACCCCTTCGCTTGGGATCGGGGACAGCGGTTTGCTGGGTCGCGATCCTGAGGACGAGGAGGACGACGATTCAGAAGAGAAGGAGATTCCCAGCTCCGCCACACCCACTAGTCACTGTGAGCGCCCCGAGAGCCCCTGTGCTGGCCTCCTTGTGGGCGACAGGCCACTTGTGGAGCCCCTCGATCTGCCCGACATTACCCTGCTGCAGCTGGAGGGAGAGGCCTCTCTGTGAGGGGACTCTGAGGGGGCACTACTTTCCCGGGCTGGCTTTGGGTTTCCGAGCGCATGACGCGAGAGGACTGAACCGCGCGGTGCAGCATGCTTCACTCCGACCGCTATTCTTGCGGGTCAGGCGGAAGAGACTCCCTCGAGGAAGCATTTATAGGGTGAAGGACTTTGGGAGCATCAAGAGTTCTTTCTGCCTGACCAAGCGAGACTAGCAAACTGCGGAAAGGTGAGGTTGTGGGAGAGGAAGCGCCCATCTCTGGACCCCCATCCAATCCCCTACCCTGCCCTTTCCCCCTCTCCAGCCAACAGGAGAACCCCTGAATTGTGTAAATAAAATTCTGCTTTTTCTATTCTGAAAAAGGACTTATCTAGGACTCTGGCAAATAATCTCTAACAATTTACCTAGAAATTAAGGAGTTGGGGGTATTCTGTTCTGGCTAACAGAAAATTTACCCTTCTGATGAAATCCAAGTTATTCAGCGTTCTGCAGAAGCCTCTCCCCCTCACAGATCTCTGCGGCTGCTGATTGGTAAAAGAAGCTTGAGGAGGGAACTGCAGCCCTAGGAGTCTGGGTGAATGGGGTTCCAAGGGCCTCTGGGCTGGGAGGAGCTGGCTATCAATGTGCATGAAGACATAATAGCTCAGCCTCTAGGATTTTGCATGCAGAGTGGATCCTGCCTTGTCACTGACTTCATCTGGGATTGTTTTATCCACTCACTGAGGCTTAGAGAACAAAGAGCCCAGTTCACAGGCAGAGACTTGGGGATGCTCAGCAACAGCCCAGACTTAGGGGACACTGAGGGACTCTTGGGGGCCGCAGCCAAAAACTGTCTCTCTCCTGGCTATACCTGCTTAACTTCAGTTTTCTTTTCCTGTCAACACTTCCCTGCCCGCTGCCTCTTGGTGCTGCCTCCATAATGTCTTGTGTGCGTTATGTGTGCTGACCTGTGTAGTAGTGTGTGAGCCCTGAGGGGCAGGGCTTGTGGCTCTGGTGTTAGGTTCAGGGAGCTTCAGACCCTTCTGTGAGGCCCAGGCTCTCACGGCGCTTTCCCCTCTCCTCTCCTCTTTCACCCCCACAACCAGGGCATGGAGCATGTGGCTGCCCTGAGGCTCCTTCCTCAAGTGGTGACTTTATGTGCCCTTTCTCCTCCTCCGTGTATCCCTTCTCAGTGCTTTCCTTGGTGTTAACCTTAATAAAGAGGCGTCATCTCCCCTCCTTGCTGACTGGTACTAGGGCGATGTCAGGGTGGGGCTTCTGGACCCACTGCATGGACACAGGCTTAGCGGCAACTACAGGGACCATGCCTTTCCTCCTCTCTTCTTGCCTCTGGTTCCAAGGAGTTGACTGTCCCTGCCCTGATTGGGACATGCATTGCCAACTCTACCTGCTGTCATTTCCGACCTGGACCTTCACCTCAAGCTGGAGAGGGTACGTGTTGAGACTCCCAAACTAACAAGGGTTTTTAGTAGCTAGAAATCCAGATGTGCAGGAGACTTATTTTCAGTGAAGCACCTGGCTCCTGGGAGATGATTTCCAAATCTGAGTCCTGGAATGGTAGGCATGACACTTGTTCCATGGGAGGGTTAGGGAAGGGGTATTGTTCAGGAGGGATTGCCCGGAATCTCTGGCAGTAGAGTGACATATCACAAAGGAAACCACAAAAACTGCCTCAGGCCTCTTGTGGAGAATGCTCCCCCGGGAGCTTAGATTGACATCAGCTCTAGTCTGCTCCCTTGGGCACTGGAGATTTTCCAGGCTGCTCCAAACAAAATCTGGGAGAAGAATGAGCTGGGGTTCTGTGTGTGTGTGTGCACTTGCACCTGCATATCTGCATATGTATGTATGTGTGTTATGTATTTGTGTGTGTTCTTGCTGCTGGTTGTTGCAGAGAGATGGAAAGAGCACTGGCATTGAATCTCAGTTCCAACAGTAAATGAGTGTTTGAGACTTGCTTCCTTGCTTGAGGCTTAGTTTCTGCCTGTGTAAAATGGGGACAAAAATTGTTGAGGAGAAAAATATCTAAGATCCTTGGGAAGTCTTGTGCAAATGTTAGTTTTTTCTTATAGTTCTCTTGGGATAGGGGGTGATGGTGGTGACTGGCTCCTCTGGGAAAATACAATTACTTAGGGAAGGTTCTAGAAGCTCCTGTTTAGTATAATCCTTCCCTACCTAAAACTCTTATCATTCAAGATAGTCAAGGGGATGATGAGATTCCCAAGCTGACATGGACTTTCTTCATAAATGTCATGTAGTTATGGGTCAAAAAGGACTTAAAGCCAGCTCTGTACACATAGGATGACCAGAGGAAGCTTTGAGTTGTGCAGTGGTTGGGGAATATGTGCCAGGGCCCTAGAGAGGGCAGCTAAAGTATATTAGTGGGGAAGTGTCCCTGAGGGCTGGAAGATAGTTTCCTGTTACAGTTCCAGCATTCTGCACCAATAACAACAATGATAGCTATCATTTATTGAGCACTTACTGTGTGCCAGACACTGTGCCCAATTTTATCTCCCAACAACCTTATGAAGCAGGCACTATTATTATTTTCACTTAACAGTTCCAAAAACAGTCTCCAAGACTTGGTCAAGGTCATACAGCTAGTACTTGGCAGAACCAGGACTTAATCCAGATCTTCTGACTTAAAGAACCCTAGATGGGAACCACTCCGCTAATTGCTCTATTATTTCTTCTTCAGAGAAGGAAATCCCTTACTTCCCCAATCAAGAGTCTAAGAGTCCTGAACAGGAAGAAATGTTAGTTTTACTCACTTTTCATCTTCTCAGTTGGAACAAGTAATTGCAGATCAGGTTTTGGTTAGTGACCCTTCTCAGAGTCTAGTGGGTGATAATTCAATAATGGCACAGAGAAGATGGTCTTCTGGACTTGCTTCTTGAGAGGAAGAAGCTGATGTCCCCAGATATTCCCTGACACAGCTCCATTCTTGTGCCTCTCTCCTGTTCCCTGTAGCTCAGATTCAGCAGAGAGTGACATGAATCTCAAGGCAGCTTAGCTCTTTAGCACCTGTAGAAATGTCTGGTTGAGGCTTTTAACCCTTGATGCCAATTCAGTTCCTCTTCCTATGCCTACCATCCTAAATGGTCATCAGTCCTTTAGCCCAGGGCTCCTGGAATTTCTCTAGCTATTCCTTCCAAGTCCAGATAGATAAAAATCTCCCCAGATAAAGCAATTTTTCAGCTTTCTTTAGTGACCTGCATCAGCATTTCAGAGGGATACAGCACAGGTTTCTCTCCCACCTCCTCCTTTCTCCAGATTCCCCACTCTCCTCTGGCATTTCTCCTTTGTAATGCTTCTGATGAGTGAGTTTCAGGTGAGATTTATAACCTGGGACTCATGGATGGGGTCACTATGAATTTCAGGGGGCCATAACCCCTTGAAATTGAATGCAAAATCGTGTATGTATATTCTCTAGAGAGAAGATCTATTGTTTTAACTTAATTCTAAAAGGTAAGAATTAAGTAAAAAGGTAAGAATCACTGAGCTAAAAGATAATGAGACTTTTAAATTCAAAAAGTAACAAAGAAGAAATGACCCTGCCTGAACTGATACACCCTTGCCTCCTGGGGCCTCCAGAGTATTTCCTACACTGAATTGAAATCTTTGCATAAACCTGATTACTCACCACTTATTCAACAAATTCAAATTATATTGATACCCATTAGAATGCACTAAGGATCTTGTCTACCATTATTTCCAAGTCTTCCAGTACTTGGGAGTTTGTCAGAGCACTGCTGATGTGTGGCAGTGAGGTGATGGTTCCCACCCCCTTCCCCCATAGCTTTGTGCTGCACTTTATGTCTGAGCCCAGCGCAATGCTGCATGTAAGTCATCACAACTCCTTCTGTTTCTGGCACTCCTATCTCTCATTGGGAAATCTCTCAGGGTTAGCTCTAAATCTCAAAATGAAAACATACAACTTCATAGAAATAAGCTACAACTTTAGCGTGGTACAACTAAAATCTGTTCTAGAGAAATAGTTATTTCTCTAAGAGATGCAAACCGGCCTACAACCTAAATATGCAGTTTTATGTGGCTTCAGTATCACCAGAGTATGGTCTTTGCTTGATATGTATAATGAAATGGCTCACCTAGAAGTATTCCCAAAACTAAGGGACAGTTCTTCCCCAGATATATTTGAGTCTAATACTCCTTGCAAGACGGAAAACTGCTTGCATCTTTGAAAAGGCAGGTTTTCCTAAGCATCTTTCTCCATTTATATGCCTAGGAATAGAAATTCAGCCAAGAGTCTCAGCTACAATAAGAAATGATATATAGAAGTACAAAAGGAATGTTTTTAAAAGTTGAGGGATAGTTGATGTACAATACAAAAAAGAATATTCTTGAATCTTTAATCCCAGTTACCATTCCCTCCACCCCCCTCCCCAACCCCACACCTCTAGATTGTCCCCAGAAGGTGAATTCCCTCAAAGAAACACAGCCTTTCTGCTTGGAAGCACTGTGCATATAGAAGGAAGTCTGCTCTGTAAGTAATGCTGTAATGGTGCCACCTGGTGAGGGGACCATTACAAAGTTGCAAGGGGACCTTCACAAAGTAAATTTGTGGTTTTCAATTCAGCAAGCACCACCAAATGCTTACTAAAGGCCTGGCTCTGCCAAATAGTGGGTGGCCAGGACAGAAGGGGAACCGAATAAATAGAATGTATTTGAAGGATATAAAAACTAACTGCAATGAACTCCTAAATGGTCTCCCCTGGCCTCTCACACACCTATAATCCTGAAGATTGATTTTCCTAAACCACAGCTCTGAACATTCATTCTCCTCAGAAATCTGCATCATGTCCCATTACTTCTCGAATTAAGCATAAAATACAGTGGTGGTAGTCAAGTTCCCCCCAGTAAGGCCCTGGCATACTTTTAAACCCATACATTTCATTTCCCAGGTACATTTTTTAGCCATCATACCATCAGTTGGAAGCCTATATCATCCAGTCAGCTAGAAATGATTCTCAAGTGTATCTCAGCTCTTTTAATCTCTGGATGAGTGGACTGGATGTGTCCCCCTGGCCCTTGCTACAATTTCTCTTAGCCATTCTTCCCAAATGCAGTCAGATCCAAATTTCTCCTTCAGAAAAGGGACTTCTGCTGCCTTGGTCACCTGCACCAGCTTCTCATGGGGTGTCCTGCAAGGCTGCTTTCCCCTCCTCTCTCTTATGCTACCCGTAAACGGGAAATCCCCAGAAACAGTATGCAAAAAACCTTTTGATTATGAAATTTGTGCTTTTATTTCTAGGAATTGGGTTCATAGTTTTCATAAAATTCTTAAAGCCAGAAAAGGTTAACAAACCCTTGAATCAAAATATGCTATTCACCATTCTCTAGAAATGCCCATTTTCCTGCAGCTGATTTCTTGCTCTCTATTATTCTTACTCTGTTCCATCTCTGCCAGTTGGAATCCTATCAGTTTTTCGAGGCCCTTCTCAAAGGCTACTTCCTCCATGGAACCTTTCCTAATGTGATCTCTTCCTCCCTTAAATATCCAAATCTTTTTGTTTGTAACTCTTTGGGGGACAATTAGTGTATTTTCCCTCACTTCTACTATTCTTATGCTTGTTATTCCCCCTTCCAGATTATGAATATCTTGAGCTGGAACTGCTTTCTCATTTTTATAGTCTCTGAAATATTTATCTTATTTTATTGACTTTAAGGCACTATCAATTGTGTGGCACGTCATTATTTTAGGCACCATTAAGAAAGAAAAAAATACTGCCAATTCAACTATCACCATGCTTTCTTATCACATATTTTAAAATTTCATTCTTATTTAAAGAGCTTATTTAGACTTATTTAGAAAACGAACTTTTTTATATCACTACAATGCACACAAACATAACTGAAAGTCATTATAGTATTATTATAATTTCTTCATACTGAGTCTGACACTTCTGAGTCACTTTTTGACTCAGAGTTGTTGATGCCTGTACTTTTCATGCATTTATATTCTCTGGGCCATTTTGAGTGTTAGTGAAGCAGCATTTCTTGAAAGAGAGGGTGACTATTATCTCTGGGAATTTCTTCCAGACCACACCACCTATGCTGAAAGTTTTAAAACGGGGACTTTTTTTGATCTTGCCAGTGAGAGGTCAAGAAAGATGTTCAGACAACGACCAGGACTAATATTTCTTCAGAATATTGAAGAAAGCAAATTCAAACAAATTCTTTTTCTTATCAAATAGTTCATCTCACATTTAGACCCCTGGGTCAGGGAAATTTACCTTATTTCTACCTCAAGTACTTTAAAAAAAATGTACGGTCTCCTTTTAAGAGGGTTTACAGTGAATAAACATTATGTCATTGCTTATAAATAAAGTAATAGATGGAATGACATGTGCAAGCTTGCATAGTCAATGACAGCATTAGGACTAGAATCCTGTTCGTTTGAAATAAAAATCAGGGGTTTTTTTGTTTTGTTTTGTTTTTTTCTCATTAAATGGGTCTGCATCTTACTCTGTTATAAGTAATTACAGTATGCTAAGGGAAGCTTATGGCGGCTTGGATTCTGCTTTGGGAATAAAAAGGGAAATTGAAAATTCCTTTTAGAGTAGGTGAATAATTCTTATAAGGATGATGGAAAAAGACATCCAAGAAGAGACCCATGACTGACTCAATCTACCAGGAAGTATGTGCCAACTGCTTACCATGTCTCATGGAAGGTGGTAGGCTCTGGGGCAGACTCCAAGAAGTCATGGTACCTGACCTTATGTTGCTCACAGTCTAATGATGGGGGGATGATATGTTCTTGAACTGGAACACAGTGCTTCTCAGAAGATTGAAGGGAATGTTTTCTGTGAGCAATGTTAACTGAATTAAGAGAACTTCAATTTGAAAATGGGAATGGTGTGTGTGTGTGTGTGTGTGTGTGTGTGTGTGTGGTGTGTTGGGAGTCAGTGGGAGGGTGGGATGACAAAATAAAAATGGAGAGGACAACAGTGAAAAAAAGTGCTCACAAAACTTTATACCACAGAGGATATCAGATATGACACCGGAAGAAAAGCAGTAGCCGAAGCGGCATCCCATAATTCTCTGGAAAAAGTAAGTAGAAAAGGGTTGGGAAAAAAAAAAAAGTAGTTATGGCCTCTACACCAGTGCACAAAGTACAGGTAATATAAAATAGAACTTGAGTTTCTACACAATGAGGAAAATAAAATGTCACATATATAAAGAAACTTGGTAGGATGGGACTCATGCCTGGACCATGGCAGTGAAAAAAGGTGGAGTACGTTGTTCCAAAGAAACAGAACTGGGTTCTGATGTGCAACTGGAAAGGAATTGCCAGTCATGTGACACACACCACCTGTTTGTGGGGAATTTGCTCCTGGGATAGCAGCAGCTTCTTTGCTCTGATCTACAGAAAGCCTGCCCTGGCCCTCAGTATTTGTAAAATTCAGAAAGGAAAGGAGGAAGAAAAAGGGCAGGGAGGGAAAGAAGGAAACAAGAAAAGAGACACAAGGAAGTAAGGAGGAGGAATAAAAACAAAAGAAAATGATAGGAGGAAAGTCAGAGTAGTACTTTACATCACGAAGATAGAGTCTTTTATGGGATTTTATAACCTTGAGAGTGGAAACAAGAAAGGAATTATTTAGGTGAGGATAAAGGAGAGGAAAATAAGTAATATCATTGTAAAAATGTGCTAGAGTCTGCCAAAACAGATAAACTCTATTACAGATTCCAGGACAAATCATGAAATGGCACAAAGCCAAGTTCCAGAAGTGAGGAGAATGTTGATTTAGTGTAGTCTCAACCTTCATAACGAAGAAGTTGGCAGAGTAGAGATTGCAACTCTGGGTCTAATTTTGACCAACAAAGATGGAATTGACTAGTGGAATGGGAGTGAGGAAAATCTTGAAAGACAGTAACTATGGTGATTTGGTTCTCCCTGATAGCCAAGGAGATAAGGTGAGATGTGTGTCCAGGATTATGGGAAAATTGACTTCAAATAGATAAAAGATATGAGTTTCATAGCCTGAGATTCTATGGAGGAAAAGGCTCAAGGAAGATGTGATCCTCTTAAGAATGAAACTCAGTCAGTGCAGATACTTTGGAGTCCAATGAAGAGGAGTAGATGCGATGACTACAGGGACCACTCCAGTGAACTCAGATTTAGAGATGCCAGGCTGAGAGTAGGCATAACTAAGAGAGTAGTCCACATATTTCAACACTTTAAAAAGCGTAAACCATATGGCAAAAACTGAGGAATTCGATTAGAAAACAATTAAAGATTTATGTTCTATAAACAGCACCATGGAAGTTAATAGGCAGATGGCAGAATGAAGAAAATATTTGTCTAAAACTGACAAGGATGTAATATCATTCTAAAATATACATGGAACTCCTGCAAATGAGCAGGAAAAAGACAGCAACCCAATAGAAAAAAAGGGTACAAATAATATCAATAGGCAATGTACAGAATAGAAAAACTAATATGGATATGGAAATTTGATCAAAACCATTATTACTCAAATGCAAATTAAACCAACGATGAGATCAGTTTATGTCTATAAAAACAGCAAAAATTAGAAATCTAGACAATTACTAATGTTGTCAGGAATGTGGAAATGTAGAAACTTGCACTGCTGCAAGACTAGTTTCACCACTTCTGGAAAGCAATCTGGCAAAACTTGGATACATTAAATAGATTCATACCCTATAGCCCACGAATTCCTCCCCTAAGAAATATAAAACAAATTCTTTACAAGTCCAGCAGGGGACTACTAGGAGGATGTTCTTTGCAGGGTTACTTGTAGTGGTATGGAGTTGGGGGCAATGTGGGTGTTCATCAATGGAGGAGTGGATAGATGCAACACTGTGAGTGAAGAGTGCACACCATGGAATAGCAGGCAACAAAGTGAAGCAACAGATTAAATATTAGCATCTGGCAATGTGGATGGAGATGAAAAACAGTGCTCAGTGAAAAAAGTAAGACACAGAATGAGACATGTAACAGTAGCTTTGGAGTACATTTAAAAATAAATGCCTACAAAATGATAACTATTTTCTGAAGACACATTTAAACAGAAATATACACACTAGAAAACTGCCTATTTTGGGGGGTGGAGGGAGTGAAGATACAGGATATAAAGATAGAATAAAGCAATAAATAAAGACATAAAACAAGAGAGCCTTTCCTTGCAGGGAGCAATGATGGTGTCTCGTGAACTGAGGATTATGATTAATTCCATCCATTGAGGAACAAAAACTTCAAAACAAAACATAGCAAAACACAAACACAAATATATCAGCACTTGGACCATGAACAGAATGGCAACTGGAAAAGGAAAAGCAGGAATGAAGAAAATCTTGCAAAAATACTGACAGCGAAATGGGCTTGTCACTCCAAATAAGAAGTACAAAGAACAGAGAAGTCTGATGCTCAGAGCACATGGGTGCCATTTACAGCTGGAAGGGAGAAAGTAACATTTTTGGAGGCACTGATTTAGATGTTTTAAATACTTTATCTCATTTAGTCCTTATAATTACATTGCGGTAGATACTGCCTCAGCTAAGACTTTTTTGGTTGCAAGAAACAGGAACCCATCTGTATTAGTTTTGAGGGGGGAAAAAAAAGGAGCTTATTATAAGCATGCAAAGTTATCTCACAAAACCCAAGAGCAAGAATGCAGGTGGGCCTCCAAGGCTGACTAAAACCAGGGCAGTCATTATCTTGGGCTCTTTCTTTAGAGACATGGTGTTTTATCTCTGCTTCCCTCTCCTCTGACTTCAACCTATTCTCCCTGCTAACTTTCTTTGTTTCTTCAGGTACATGGCAGAAGACAATTGCTCCATAGGTTGGGTGTCTGCCTGTTCCAGCCCTGAACTGATTATACCCACTGCATACCAATTCCAAACTCCTGTGAAAGAGGACTTAATCCATCTAGCTTTGCTGCACTGATTGTGCTGATGGTGGAGGGTGGTGTCCCATGGCACTTACTAACTTGATTGCCAGGTTCACCCTTATGGGAGGAGAAGAGGGTTCTTAGGGAATGGGCTGTGTGCATAGCAGATACTCTCTAAAATCTCTACCACAACTGATAGGACTCTGCAGTATCTGCCAAATGAATGAATGATTGAATGACAGGAGACTCAGGTTTCTCCAACTTCAAAGCGCATGCTCTTTCTAATACATCATGTAGCCTTCAAATGTTTGCATGTGAGATAACTGTTTCCATTACCTCAGTAAAAGAGAATGGTCTTGTATAAGGGCATACCCAGGAAACAGATGGCACATTCAAATCACAATAATTTAAGGAAGTTTAATAAAGATTTATTTGCAAAGATGTGGGCATGGTGTAGGGAAATCACAAGGGCAGTGGGCAGTTCCCAGAATTTAGTATTAGAGGGGCTGAGCCTGAAGAGGTAATGGGAGATGGTGGTTCAAACTTAGAAACAGCTAGGTAGAGGGGGTCACATGGCAGGAGTGAGATCTTAGCAAGGGGACTCAAGTGAGTCCACAAGCCTCATAGGGAAACAGAGGATTAAATACCCAACCTCACACTCCTACTTCCCTCTGATATTCTGCCTATGCTACTCACTGGCTGAACCTAATATAAAGCCAGGGAAGTAAGGGAATCTGTTGATGTGGTCCATACAGGTTAGCCTCAAAGCCCAGAGCTGGGTGAAGAGGATAAGGAATTAAACAGAAGAAAGAAACAGCTATCTAGGTCGTTAGACTGGAAAATAAAAATAAACACGTGTAATCAGATTTGAAACCCCAAAATGAGATTTTTAAGGGTGTTCCTAGAGGCTCTAGATATGTTTAATTTTCGTGTCCTCGGTAAGCTATATATATTAAACTGATTACTTCAGCTGAAGTCACTAATTATGGTGCCTCAGGGGCTTCCTTGGAGGTCCAGGACTCTGGACACTCCCTCTCCACTCCTATCAGAACAGCTTTGCTTTTATTTGGTTAATACAACAGGATTCTGCTTAAGATTTCATTGAAGAAACAGCGCTATAGCACCACCTATAGTCAGGCAATGTGCTAAGGACTCGAACCACAGACTAGTGGGGAAGACAGAAAAGTAACAGTAGTGTTAGGAAAACGCACAGGTGATGAAGGGTTAAAGAAAGTCCAGTGAACCCAGAAGGGGCGAGGGATCAAGGAAGGCTTCCTGGAGTCGGTAACTGGAAAGGGAGGCAAGGAAGCTCAGAGGACACTGCCTTTGTCTAAAGAGGGAAGAGGAGCCCAATATTACGCAATTCGCTGAAAGGGGGGTTATCACCTGGAAAGAACTAGGATACAGATCCGCGGACAAGGCTGGGAGCTAGGTTGACTGCACGTGACGGGCAAAGATCTTCGCTCAGTCCTGCCCCCAGCCCTGCTCCGCCCCCATCCCATCCCACCCCACCGTACGCCAAAGGGGCGCGGCATTTCAACAACTGCACTCGGCTGGGAGGACATCCCAAGCCCGAGGCCCGCATCACCAGCTGGGGCGGATGTCTGCAGAGTCTCCCAGAATAGCTGGTGTCTCCCAGACTGGTCTGGTTAGGGCTCTCCTGCCCGGGAAGGGTAGCCAAGGAGAAGGCGCTCATTGGTTGCCATAGAGGCGATCCGAGAGGCTGGGGAAGGCTGATTGGCCTCAGGTTCTTGGGGCAGACCACGCCCACCTCCTGTGCCAGCTGCAATCAGGTCAGGGCCCCGAGGCCTCTTGGGTTGTTTAGTGGTGCGGCGCCAAACCGGGCTGGTTAACGTGGCGCCGGATTTAGATGGGAGGAGCGCAGGGCCGGACCACAGCTGATGTCGGGCTGAGTCGGGACTCTCGGTAGAATTTCTGGGTTTTCTTCCCACATTTTCGGCCCTTCGGCCGGGCTGTGGTAACCCTACAGCCTGGTCGCGCGGTCTGGTGACCAGTGACTTTACATCGTGAGATGACGCGCATTTCAGGATGGCTTCTAGTTAATGCATTTACAGGAGTTTTCGCTGTCCCTGTGGGCTCTTCTTGTGCCCCCAGGGACCAAGGCAGAGGCTGCAAGGGATACACGGCCAGGGCGGTGTATCTTTAGCGCTACAGCCCCACCATGCGTCGGTTCCTGTCTGGCGCCCGTGGCTCCTGGGAGCCGGACCTTGAACCAGAAAGTGCGTGGCCTGGAGAAGACAGTTCTAGGTCACTCAGCCTGGTTTTCCAGCATTCCTGGCCAAACTTGCCCTTCTCCATCCACGTTGAACGCAACATTTTTATGACGAATCACGCAGTTCCTCTTGCCTGGAATCACTAGTCCCTGCCAACGCCGCACCCTGCCCCATTTTCTACCTTTTAATTCACTACTTATTCTTTAAGGCTTAGATCTAATATCACCTCAGTATAAAGCCTGCCCATTCTTCAGGATAGTTATTCTATTACCTCTTAAGGAGTGCAGGCTCAGGAAGCGGTGCCCAGTTAGTATTGCGGCTATGCCATTTGAAATGCGCTGTGATTTTGAGCAAATTACTTAACCTCCTTGAGCCTCAGTTTTGCTTCTCAAAATGGAGGCAGTAGTGTTACTTCAAGGGTTTTGTGAGGTTTAGATGTAACGTTGTTAGAACCTAAGTGCTTAATAGTTGTGAACGCTGTTATTATCTGTCATCCCAATGTACTTTGTACATTGTACTCTGTTATTATCTGTCATCCCAGTGTACTTTGTATAGGCTTGTTATTAAGTTTGCCCATTGTATTACCATTATTTGTTCTTATCTGCCCTGTTAGAGCTTAAAAGCTGGAACTGTGTTTTGTTTATAGCATCAGCGTAAACAGTGCTGGGAAAATGTTATATTATTTCTCAGAAAACTTTGTAAAAAGCACCCTTTCCTCTCTTTTCGCTTTTTTCCTTTCTTCTTTTTTTCTTTCCTTCACTTTTTCTTTTTACTCTTAAAGGCTCCTTGAGACAGGAATTTTCAAACTTGGAGAAGGAGCTGAGATCCTGAGGCAAGAATAAGCACTTCTTTGTTCTCCATGGTGACCAGGAAAGCCTTAACATTTCCCTTTCCCTTGACTACATTTAGGGCAAGTTTCTTCTTGACTATTGTCTCCTGATCTCTTTTTTCTCAGCGCATTAACTTTAGAAACTTGCAATTACAAATTCTTTCTCTGCCCCTTTGAAATGTATAGAAATCTCCCTAAAAGCCTCTTGCCGGTTTTAAGACCCAGGGAATGTCTTTCTCAAGAGCCATCCCTTTGAAGTGTAATCCTCAAGGAAGATAGCACCCCTATTTCCTAGTCTCTGTGGGAGGGTCGGAGCCCAACTTTAGTGCGTGTCTTGCTCCAAATTGTAAACTACAGCATGTAAACTTACCTTTCCTTTGGGTAAGAACAATTACCACCCACAGGTGGCCTAAGATCTCCCTACTGCAGCTCTTAAAAACTCTCCAGCCACTTGTTTCAGCAGAGTTGAATTCAGTCTCCTACCTCTTGCAGTAGCCTTAAATAAAGTCTTTCTTGCCTGCTTAACTTTGCCTTGGTGTAGTCTTTCTTTCATAATGTAAATGTTTAGGTTCTGTGCTTATTTTTTCTTCTTGATCACAGTGGTGTCTCATTTCTTACTCCTTGCTGTCTGAGAAGTGCTTCTCACATGTCCTCTACTATCTAGAGATTCACCAGTTTGGACTGAAAAGAGTAGAGCTTTGTGGAGTGAAGCTACTGCTTCAATTCACTGCAGGGTAGTTAGTATGTGATGTGCAGGATGTGGAAAGGGCAGTACATCTATTTGAGGGCATCCCAAGTGAGGTGTGTTCATCTTATGGAAGTAGCACCAGAAAACAAAGCACAGGCCTATGCCCTTTCCTTTCCTATCTATTATGAAAGGAGCATGAGAAAGATGTAATTTTCAAAACAGAGAACAGCTGGGAATATAATGCCCTATCAAGGGACACTGGGTTTTGTTAAGAAGAGAAGCTAAGCCAGAGAGGAAGCATTGCAAATAGAAAGCCTTCTGCAGTGGTGGAGGTAGTGTGGAGAGGTGTTCCTTAAAGTACAGGGAATTAAGTGGACCCATTTATGATGAGGAGGTAAGGTGGAATAGGACTGAATTGGAATGAAATGAAAGATGGTTGAGAAAAACAGGCAGTAGGGAGAGGGGAGTTAACTAGGAGTATGGGTAACAGGGAAGGAAACTGGTAGTCTGAGAAGCTTGGTAGAGGTACTTATTGCTTGGATCTGAAGGGAAATATCAAATAGTCATGTACTTAAGAAACTAGAGGACTTAGGAAGAAGGGGTTTGACACCTGGCCTCTCCCCCTTGCCCTTCCCCAACACACACAAGCATAAACATACATTGAATGCAGTGTTGATTATTTAATGCCACCACAAATTCTCCCTCGTGGCCTAGTGGAGGCAAACAAGATGAAGCTCAGGCTGCTGATCCTTAGTTTTTCTTTTTCTTCTTTTCTCTAACTGACTTTTCTTAATGTCAACACTGCTCCCTAATTCCCTTTTTCTTACTTCTTCCTCTACTGTTTCTCATATAGGAGCAGGGTGGATGAGGGCAGATTCAGGAAGTGAGAGTGGAGTGTGACAAAGAAAAACAGATTAAAATGATAAGTTGAAAGAGAAAAAAGTTTACTCCTAAATGTATATGCAGAACTCAGGCTAGGAAGAGCATGTATAGAAAGAAAATGAAATGGACTTAAGTGTGCTTATAGATCCTATATAGACTATAGGCTATAGACTCTGCCTGGGAAAAGCTGCTCCTCCCAAGGGCCCTCACCATGGCCCCTTTCATTTCTTTATTTCAAAAACTGAAGATGATGGGGTTGCATATGGGGGTGATGATGGTGTAGAGGAGAGAGAAAGGCTTGTCTTTGTCAGGACCATGTGTGCTGCGTGGGTTCATGTAAGAGAACATGGCCGAGGTGTAGAAAAAGATGACCACAGTCAGATGGGAGGCACAAGTAGAGAAGGTCTTCCCCAGACCAGAGGAGGAGGCTCTGCCCAGGATGGAGGCCAGGATGTGGGCATAAGAGATGACAATGAGTACCATGGGGCTGAGCAGCACCACGATGGCATCGGCAAAGATGACTCTCAGACTAAACTGGGGGTCTCCACAGAGAGAGCAATCACTATGGGGGCCTTGCAGAAGAAGTTTTCTATGTGGTTTTCTCTGCAGAAGGGATTCTGGAATGCCATATACTCAAGAAAGATGCCGTTCACCAGCCCAAAGAACCAGGCAGTACTCACCAGCCTCACACAGACCTGCTGGCTCATGGTCTGGGCATAGCTAAGTGGGTGGCAGATAGCAACATAACGGTCATAGACCATGAAAGCCAAGAGGATGCACTCAGCCACACCCACACCAAAAACCAGATACATGTGGGTCAAGCACGAGGCAAAGGAGAGAACACAGTTCTTGACCACCAGGTGGATCAGCATCAGCATTCCACCAGGTGGAATGGTGGTAGGAACGAAGTAGATATTCAGGAAGGACAGGTGGCCAAGGAACTGCGTGGGGCTGTTAAGCCTGGGATCTCTCCAGGTGATGAAGATGATGAGGCCATTCATGGCCATGGCAAGGCTGTAGAGGGCTAGGAAGAGGACAAAGAGCAATGCCCGAGTGGAAGGGGAGCTCTGCTCAAAGCCCACGAGGATAAACTCTATCACTGTGCTCCTATTCCCTATATCCACAATCTGAGGCCTGCTTGAAGAGGGAGGACAGCAAAAGCACAGACAGGATAGCTGTGTACAGGTTTTATCCACTTGTATAAAAATAGATTAAGGGGAAAAGGGTGAAAGAGATGGGAATTTCAGTAAACTCCATGTGAGTCGGCAGTGTCATGGGCACTGAAAATACCAGTTCTACTGTAGGCAGCAATAATGGAAACATATTATGAACCAAGAAAGATTCTGTTCTACTTCGTATGAATCAAGTTGGACCTGAAATACTGTATCCAGTTCTGTGATATCTATTTCAAATGATTATATACCAATGGGATTATCTTCAGAGACAAAAAATGATTGTGAATGT